>NC_067479.1:59698206-59925167 GCF_947179515.1 Apodemus sylvaticus | reverse complement strand
TTTGCCATGGATGAGACCAATACAATAGCAGCAGATATGAAAGAGATTCTGCTTTGCTGGAGAAAAATAAATAAATTTAATTTAAAAATCAGGTTTTTTTAAAAAAAAAATCCGATTTCCTTACATGAAGTAGATTCCCAATAATACTTCATAAGCCTAATACATTGTGAATGCTGTGCAAATTGTTGCTGTGCTATACAGCATATAGGAGTCTGTAGCAATGCAAGATTCTTTTACTGCTATTTCCATTTTGATGTTTGCCAAAATCCATGGGTGTGCTGCTGCAGAGGTCCCGCTGTGCTTCCAGAGAGGTATCTTTGGAACAAGTGACAGGGTGTAGCACAGGGTGTGGCACAGGATAGAAAATATCCAATTGTTCTAGAGGACCCATGGCTTTAGTGTATTTAACTAATAAAGTAATCCTAATTGCCCGTTCTTTCTTTAGAAATGGAGAGGACTGACACCCACACATACTTGGATGCTACTTTAGACAGTCATGGATCCACCCAAGAAGACCTCAAGCCTTTGAGAATTACCCCTGTGAACAAAGATTTTCACCAAAGAATCTGCTAACCCTGCATTGGGATGGGAGTCAGGAGCTTGCTCAGCCTTTGAAAGCCTGCCGTGGTGCATATTCTCTCTGCAGATATTCACTGACTGAAATATATAAAAAGTATAATCTGCATCCAGCCTATTTAAAAAAAAATAAGCTCTCCTCTACAAAATGAGAGGATGCGGTTAAGACAGTTAAGCATCTTGCTCACCAGGTCCTTCTTGCATCTAACTGTGTGCACGTCTGGACTGAACAAGTCACATTATGCCTGGCAGAACTGGCTTCCTGATCTGTATACTGAGGACTAAAGATACTGGTGGAAGGATCAGTGTGTGTGTGTGTGTGTGTGTGTGTGTGTGTAAGTGCATGTGTATGTGTGTGTGTTTGTGTGAGTGTATGTATGTGTGTCTATGTATGTGTGTATCATGAGCATGTGTGTGTGTGAATACATATGTGTATATATATATGTGTGTGTGTGTGTGTGTGTGTGTGTGTGTGTGTGTGTGTGTTTGTGTCTGTTATATAATGAGTTAGCCAGCAGGAAACACCAACAGATCACCAGGATCAGGGAGAGTCATGACCTCATGTCCATCCTGCCACATGCACCCAGCCCACAGCTGTCAGCCCCTTGGGAATGTTGGTCTTCAGAGCTGGAGAGCAGTAGCTAAACTGTGACTCCCATGCCAGCCCTGGATCTTCTCCCAGGAAATACCGAGCCTGCTCAAAGCAAGGTAGAAACTAGAGAGACTTCGTTCCACAAACCAGCTCCTGGCCCACATTGACAGCTCTTCCTCTCCTCGAGGACCACTCAGAAAACACCCACCGGCCCACAAGTTAATACCCTACAGAGGGAGATCTGACTGTCTTCTGGAGGAGGAGCAGGCTTCACTTCCAAAGTAAATAAGAGAGCCGTTCATTCATGGCGACTTTCTGCTTCCAGTGAACCAGTGTCAGGAGGTGGTTGGCTACGGTGTCTTTGCAACATCACTGCTTAGGGTTTGAGAGAAAGGAGTAGCACTGGAGAGGTGACTCTGTGAGTTACACACATGAAGCCCTGGGTTCATGTACTGCACATAAATAGGCACAAGCCAGGCATGGTGGTGCTTATCTGTGATCCTAGCACCAAGGAGCCGGACCTGGGAGGCTCAGAAGTTCCAGCCCATCTTC
Organism: Apodemus sylvaticus; assembly: GCF_947179515.1. Classification (NCBI taxonomy): domain Eukaryota; kingdom Metazoa; phylum Chordata; class Mammalia; order Rodentia; family Muridae; genus Apodemus; species Apodemus sylvaticus. The sequence continues at coordinate 59,923,447 of NC_067479.1, read as the reverse complement.
ATTTGCATAATGGGTTAAAGACCAATACAAAATAGAGAGCAAGGGAGAATGACACTAGCTCAGACACCTACAGGACAATTATACCTGGACTATAAGTAGAGTGTCCATCTACTTATTAAAATTAAGCATTTATTAGAACTCATTTTATGCCGACTATGTGCTAGTAAGGTATAAGAAGTGGTATCCTAAGTAAAAATCCCCAGCTCTCATGTAAAAAGCCGAGCAGGATGCTAGTCACACGTTATCCCAGCTCAGACTGGCAAAGACTTGAGGATCCCTGGCCAGCTAGTCTATAGGAATCACAAGCTCCAGATTCAGCGAAACAGTGCCTCAAAAATAAACAAGTAGAAAATAATCAGAGAGAACACCTGACACCATCCTCCAGACAGGCACAGACACAGGCATGTATAAGTGTGCATGAACACATGCACACACAGAGACATGCATGCACAGAGAGAGAGATGTACACACAGAGAGACATGCACACACACAGATGCACACACAGACAGGTACATACAGAGAGATATGTACACACAGAGACATGTATACACAGGGAGAGAGGGGGGAGAGATATACACACATGCACACAGAGAAACATGCACACAGAGAGGCATATAAACACACACAGAGAGAGAAAGACACACACACACATACAGAGACATGCACACACACACAGGGAGAGAGGGGGAGGTGGAGGGGGGGAGAGAGAGAGGGGGGGGAGACTGTCTCCTCAAGCCCCAGCACACTTTCACAAGATGGTGGTGCATCAGCGTTTCACTATGTGTCTGTATGTGTCTGTCTGCTTTGGCGATGGAGTCTCTGGGTCATCTCCAATTTTCCACTGTAAAAGCAGTAACATTTTACTGCCAACTTCGTAGCTCCCTCTTATATCTTTTCTTTCCCAAGAACTTGAGGTTTGGGTTTGTTTGTTTGTTTTTGTTTTGGTCATAATTGGAATGCAAGATCATGAAGACAGTTCCAACCAAGGCTCCTCATGAGTGGTTTTGTCTTGCTCAAAACAAAAGGAACCCACATAGTTAGCTAATCCCCAGTGACCAAGAAACTCCAACATCCTATGCACTATCGCCACCAGCCAGCCAGCATGTGCCTCAGTACATTCCGGCATCATTGTCACATAAAATGTGAGTTGAAGTACCCAGAGGCATGGGGTAATCAAGGGAGCACAGAGGGGCTGGGGATATCCATGGCGGCCTGACTTGTCCTCGATAGGTAATAAGCCCATAACCTTAGCCACAAGCGTCTGCCTTGTTGGCCTTCCTGCCTCCTCTCTAGCTCACTGGACAAATTCAAAGGGTTGCTAAGTAGATAAATGAATGGACAGACATCGCCAGGGAGGACTCAGAGGCTGAGAGCAGAACGTGATTTATTTGACCAACAAAGCAGAGCTAGCTTGGGAAATCTGACCCAGGTCTCCAAACCCCTAATTTGGTACATATCACAGGGGATCAATGGTTGAAGCCGTGGTCAGATTTTTCGAAGAATCTCAGCCTCGCTGCTTTGCAACCAGACTGGATAAACTTATAACAACATCCATCCTGTCCCTGGACATGGCTGACTGTATAATTAGCTTATTTCCTACCCATATGGAGCAGCCCAGCTCCCGCACCTCAGTGGGGAATTCCTCATATGTTGCTAGGGTCGCCTTCTGGGATTACATCTTCAGAGGTGTGCGGGAGGAGGAGCCGGCAGTGCTGATAAATGAATCAGAGAGACAGGAGGGAAGCTGGCAGGGTCCCTGCAGGCAATGATGGGGCTGGATCGCATGCTATGAGCCAGTCTCCTGCCTCTTACCTGTCAGGACAGAGCCTGAACTCTGGGACTTAATGCTCAGGGATAAATCTCCATTTGCAAGCTGTACAATGGGGGAGGGCAATGTGAGAGAGGAGAGAGCATGACCAGGAAGAACATGGGAGGAGGAGGAGGAAAAAGAGACAAAGATGTCTGCCTGGTAAAAGTTAAGGGGCCAGCAAAGCCTCTTTAACTCGGGCTCCATAAGTCGAGAAATATTTTATCATCCTTGCAAAGAGAAACCTGAAAATCAATAGGGCTTGAGAGTTGCCTATATTGATCTGAGAGCCCTAGATGTATTGAAATATTCATGGCTGGATGTATGTGTTCAGAGGAGATGCTGGGGGTGGGGCCTGGCTCTGAGAGCGGGAGGTGGGTAGGTAGATTTCTAAGTAAAAGCTGTTCCCGTTTTCATTAAAAATACATTAATTCTATTAGTTGGACTAAAACCTCACACTTAAAAGGAAATGAGCTTGTTTGTCAGGAAAACAAGCCACTGGCAAATTCAGAAGAAGAAGAAAAAAAGAACCCACATTTATTTATTGCTATTTAATAGCAGAAGAGCCAGGGGGGGTTGATAAAATTAGCACTGTGTCCCCAGGGGGCGGGCAGGGGGCTGCTTTGTTTGCAAAGCCAATTTGGTCACCACAGCTTTGATCTTCACTTTGAACATTTGAACAGGCATGTTACTATCGCTCATTTCACAGGAGAATTGGGATTCAAGTTTCCCCAACAATCTAAAAAGCGGTACATTAGAGGGGGATTGTCTGCCTGTAGTCTCCGGGTCTGAATACCCTTGATACTAATTTGATACGATCCTTTCCACCAGATGTGTCTACCTGAACGATATCCGAGGCCCAGGAGACCATGGTCCTGCTTGAGAGTATTAGACTTGGATTTCCAACTCCCTTGGAAAATGGTTGGATGAAGGCATTCATAATTTAAAATCTGCATATAGATATGACATATGTTACAAATATTTGAGAAAATTCATGCAAGGAATTGAACAACAACAACATATGGGAACTTGGTTCCAAATAACAAGGCGGAATTAAAAATAATCTGTTACCTGTAGCTACCCTCTCCTTATACTCCAGGGCAACCATGGAGATGGTGACAAACCAAACCATTGGGAAAAATAAACAGCAACAACAAAAAAACCTCCAACCAAGCCCAACAAGGTGTCTTTCTCTATGGAGCAAGCACTGGATGTCCGAAGGGAATGTGGCGTTGGCTTGCATTCTGAAGGGGCTCATCACTTCATCAGGATCCTGGTGTAAGGCTAATTCCAAAGACAAAGTAAGAGTCACAGAAATGCTTCGGTGAGCGTTGTCCCTTCTCTCCGGGAGCTTCTGCCGTTCCAAGCAGCTTACATCCACTTATGAAAGGACAGCGGACACCCTTGGTTGTTTTGGCTTCAATAAAAATCAGGTGAACTGAAAGTATACATAGCTCAGTGGATAGACCATTTCCATAGCAAAGCACTGGGTTCCATCCCCAGACCGCAAAAATCAAATAAATAATATGTTCCCTTAACTCAACAGGGCTAGCCATGCTAGTTCAGTCATGAGGACCTGAGTTTGATCCCCAGAACCTATGTCTTTAAAAAGCCACACGTGGGGCTAGAGAGATGGCTCAGCTGTTAAGAGCACTGGATGCACTTCCTGAGGTCAAGATCCTGAGTTCAGATCCCAGCAACCACATGGTGGCTCACAACCATCCATAATGAGATCTGATGCCCTCCTCTGGGGTGTCTGAAGACAGCTATAGTACTTACATATAATCAACAAATAACTCTTTTTTTAAAAAGCCACACTCCTGGTGGCACTTGGGAGGTGGTGACAGGTGGATCGCATCCCTAGGGGCTTGCTGGACCATCAGATGAGCCCTGGGAGCCCTAAGCCAATGAGAGACCCTGTCCCAAGTACAGGGTTGATGGTGCCTAAAGGAACAAGTTCCATTTAGCCTCTCCCCCATTGCCCCCCCCTCCACACAAGTGTGCACGCTTGTGCTCTCTCTCTCTCTCTCTCTCTCTCTCTCTCTCTCTCTCTCTCTCTCTCTCTCACACACACACACACACACACACACACACACACACTGCCAACTCTGGCTTCCACAGGCAGTTGCTTCCTTCTCATTCTAGGCTCCCTCTGATTTCCACAGTATGGCTGTCATGGAACATCAGGAAGGGATGTGGCGCTCCCTCCCCGCTCAGGCATTCCTGGAGGGCTTCTCCTTATGGGAGGAGTCAAAAAATTTCCAGAAAGCCGAGGATGGCTGGGATTCTGCTGCCCCTTCCTGTGGATGCAGCCATCAGTCATAGCTGCACCTCCTTCCTGCAGTATTTACAAAGTGCTCTATAATCCCCTGCCTGGCCCTCCTCCCACAGCAGGGTAGCGTTTTGATTGTTACTCCCATGTAATAGCTGAAGGAAGAACAGCATGGAGATGCTTTCCCAGGGTCTCACAGGAAGAGCCCGGATTATACTCAGATTGCCCAAATCCCCCAAACCATTGCTAAAACAACACACTGTTCCTTTCCTGGCCCCACTCCCCTTCCCAAACACTGAAGATCCAGCAGGGACTATCACCCTAGTCCTTCCTGTCTTGCATGCAAGATCCCACAACATGCTGAGGGGAACACAGTCAGAGGTGTGGGTAGGTAATGTGAGTGGCCTGTGACTTGGGCTGATGACTCCATTGGTACCAGTACCTTCCTCGGTTCAGCTATGTCGCCTTCTCTTATAGCTGGGTTTAAGGCCAGGGCACTTTCCCAAGAAGAGGCAGAAATGCTCTGAATCCTTAAGAGGCTTTTGTTTGGTAGGCTGGTTTTGATTGTTGTTTTTGTTCTTAGAGACAGGGTTTCTCTGCATAGCTCTGGCTATCCTGGAACTCACTCTGTAGACCAGCCCAGCCCTGGAAACTCACAGAGATCTGCCTGCCTCTGGAGCTCTGGGATTAAAGGCTTGGTCACCAATGCCAAGCTTGATTTGCATTTTCTAAAACAAGTTCTTGCCTTGCAGCCCAAGTCAGCCTTCACTTCAGTATCACCCTTTCTTGCTTCCCCAGTCCTGAGCCCAGCTAATAAATACACTTCGTATTGCATACAGTGGGGCCATGGCTGCTCCACAGTGTGGCTGAGGAGAAGATTGTTATTGTAGATACCAAGTGAAGAATTCTAGGGGCATCTGGAAAAGTCCAGAACAGGAGTGAAAGTGGGACACTGAGCATGGCCGGGAGACTGAACCAGGCCATGAGAGGAGAGGCAGGGTGGGGATAAGGGGGGGATGGGGTTGGTGAGTCAGGTTGGAAGAGAAAAGTGTGGGCTGAGGAGACCCAGAGAGGAGAGAGGAGAGAAGAGAGACAGGAGGGGCGGGATGAGAAGAGCCCAGAGGCCGGTGTGCACTTCAGTGTGCTAACCGGCACCCCAGACAGCCATGTGTCCCTTCTGACTGATAAGGTAATGCTCCTGTGGTAGAGGTAACCAGGTCCTGGAATTTGGGAGGATGGAGTTTTCTTTAAGCCTGACATACTTAAAGAAAAGTATGTCACCTTGTCTGTCACCTAACAAAAGTGCTGAAGAGGAAGGGTTTGGGAAAACAAAGCGTTGTTTGCTGTAAGCTGTTACAGGAGACTCCGACCTGGAGTTCCATCTGCCATGTTCTGAGATCAGCTTCTTCTCGTCTGTCACCCTGGATACAGCTTCAGGGTGTGTACGGACAACGATTTGATGGACCTGGCATCACTCAGCTTAAAAACCACCGCTTACTTCCTGCTGCGTGGAACATAGGTAACAGGTGTCAGAGCGTCAATGACTCCCCCAAAGATGAATGTAAAACGTATTATGTACATGTGTCACGGTACATCCATCCTCTGAGAAAGAGAACATCCGTTGCCCCGTGATCTGCATGCCAGAGAGAGAGATTTGGCTGTGAGCAGCACAGGGCTCAAGTTCCTTATGGGGGCCTCGTGGTGACGACTTTTTTTGTCTCCTGCCACATACATGTGCTTCTAATTTTCACGCCCAGAGTAGATTCTGAGTTTCTGGGCCAGGCCTTTGTTTTCTCATCTGTCTGTCTGCCTGCCTGCCTGCCTGCCTGCCTGTCTGTCATCTATCTATTTATCTATGGCCTCATGTCCCTCTGTCTGCCTGTTTGTCTGTCTGCCTGTTTATTTATCTATGGTCTCATGTCCCTCTGTCTATCTATCAATATCTATCAATATCTATCTATAGTCCCATGTCCTGCTGTCTGTCTGTCTGTCCATCCGTCTGTCCGTCCACCCATCCAACCACCCCCTTACCCACCCACCCATCCGCCCGTCTGTCTGTCTGTCCTTCCGTCTGTCTGTCCGTCCATCCGTCGGTCTGTCCACCCACCCACCCATCCATCCACCCACCCACCCACCCACCCACCCACCCACCCACCCATCCATCCATCCATCCATCCATCCATCCATCCATCCATCCATCCATCTATCTATCTATCTATCTATCTATCTATCTATCTATCTATCTATCTATCTAAGGTCCCACGTAGCCCAGAGTGGCCTCGAACTCACTATAAAGCTGAGGATCGCCTTGAACTCCCAATCCTCTTGCCTCCACTTTCTAGGTGCAAGGGTCACTGTTGTCCATTACCACACTCAAGAAGAGTGATAGAGAAAATCAAGGATTCCTGTATGCTGGCCAAGCACTCTGCCCACTGAACTGCACTCCAACTTCTTTCTTTAACTGACTTGTTCCTCTGTAAGGAACGCTCACATGTTCCTTACAGTCCCAAAGTATTTACTTCCCACTGTGGAAGCTTTTACTCATGCCTTATTGTGATTTGTGGCTTACCTGATTGTCTCATTATAGAACTATGTGCTCCTAGAAGGTAGGATTGCTATGCTTATTGTTTTGTTTCTGAACTCCCCCCAAATAGTAGATGTCTGGCATATTTGACAATGTCTACAATGACATAGTAAGAGCTGACCACTAAATGTAGCACCCCCATCTATTCGAGGCTAATTGCATGAGAGGTTGCTTCTGCATGAATTATTTGAATGATTCCTGGTGACATCCACCTAGGGGACCCAAATCTCAGTCCAGGCTATGGTTTGGAGTCATGCATGATACCCACTCACTTACACTAGCTGCAATATTGAATGAGATGCTCTTGGTCTGCAGACTCTGAAGTTTCCAGGGCCATGCAAATGATTCCAAGAATCCTGTTGGTTGGCCACCTAATATAAGGATTTTGGTTGGAAGAATGCTGGGTTCTGGGAATTCACACTCCACCATGATCTAGAGGTTCTTGCTATTTCTAACATCAGTCTCTCCTGCTTCATTTCATCCAGACCTTCTTCCAAGAAGATAAAAACTCCAGTTTCCATTTCAGATGGCCGGCTGGAGAGAGGACATGAGCAAACACAATCTGATATAGTTAACTTTGTGCAAGCTGTGGAGGCGCTTTACTCTGTTTGAAGAACGCATGTAGACGTGGGTAAACAGGGTAGCTAAGAAGGTGAAAGTGCTTCCTGGCAATCTGACCTGATCCCAGATCCAGGGTCGAAGGAGAGAACCAGCAACACACATATGCCATTGTGCATGCATGAGATAGTACATGCACACACTACCAAGAACTATGATGAGGATGACATGATGATGATATGATGATGAAGATGATGAGTGTGATATGAGGAAGATGTTATGATGATAGGATGCTGATGGTGTGCAAAGGATCAGCAGTAGGTATAGTTTAACATCATATCATTTCTGTAGGCCACATCACCATCTAAGGACCAGAGAACAGACTCCTGAGTCCCTAATCCTCGGCATTCTCATCCACCGCTCTGTGATTCAGTGTGACATACTCAGCTGACACTGGGCCAAAGTCCCACCTCAAGCCTCATGCGTCCTGTCCCATCATAATGACCTTAAAAGAAAAATAATATAGCTGCAGTGTCATTGGCCCCTATTTTATGTTCTGTCCCGGGATCTCCCTTTATGTTTACTCGCGTGATCCACACAAAACTTCTGGGAGCTAATTATGTTTATTAATACCTTTTGTAGATGATTAAACAGAGATGCAGAAACTTTAAATAACTTCCTACGTCACGTTTACGTGCAGATTGATTTACCTACACAGTTTACTCTCTGTCTTGGAGAAATGAAGTCATGTGTGTATGAAGACTGTTCATGTGACTGTGCACGTGTATGTGGGGGTAAAATCTGTGCATTAATGCTTGCATACATACCGAAGCTGTGATGCTATGTCTCAAAAGCAACCACTTTCTTTTCACTTATTTATTATTATATGTGCTTGTGCATGTGTGTATGCATGCATGCATACATGTGCATATGTGTAAGATGGCACATGTTTAGAGGTCAGAGAACAACTTTCAGGTGTCAATTCTCCCCTTCCGGCATGGGTTTCAGGGCTCTAACTCAGGCTTTCCAGATTAGCAGCAAGTGCTTTCTTTGCCTGCTGAGTCTTCTCAGTGATCCTTACCTTGATTTTCTGAGACAAGAGTCTCTCAGTCCTCAGAAACTCACCAGTTATCTAGGGTGGTTGGTCACTGGGCCCCACGATCTGCCTGCCTCTGCAATTACAGCTACCTGCCACATTGCCTGGGGTTTTACTGTGGGTCTGGGTGATTAAGTTACGCTCTTGTGCTTAGAAAGCTCAGCGCCTGTGCCATGTCCCATCCTAAGAAATGGGAGTCTGTACCAATCCTCAGCAGCTTCACTGAACACTGGGCAGCCAGGGCCCTGGGCTGAGACTTCTGGAAGTGGGTACAGCCTCCCCCACCCACGTGCTGGGTAAACCTGGACCTGGTGACGATTTTCCTGGGTAGGATGGAGACCAGTGACTCTTTCACAGCAGTACAGAGAAAGCAGCACAAGTTGCTAGATGCAACATGGGAAGAACACCCTGTCATGGCTTTCTCAGTGGAAGCCACATGGTTACCATGGTCACTTGGACTATATGCTCCAAGTGAAAGTTGACAAAACTAAAAGTGAATTCAGGTGTTGGGCTGGGTGACATCCCAAAATAGTCAGCTCTACCAGGACTCTGGGAAGGAACATCTATGGCTTGGGTGTAGGAACCTTTGATTGACAGTCTCCTTCTACTTGCGACACATTCCATAGATTCACTTCTGAAGCTACAGAGAAACATTAGGATAATAACTTGAACCAGTTTCCCCCTACAAAGCCCTCTAAATCCCCTTCCTCATCAGTATGCTGGTAGGCACGTCTACTTAATATGGATTCTTTGCTCTTCCCTCCCGGTGCCTCTCCCCCATGCTCAGATGGCTTCTTCTGTGTTTTCATTAAGAAGCTCACCAGCCCCAAACCCAACTCCTCCATCTGATGGCATAATTTCTTACAGAGAGACTCTTCCCATTCACGACCATTCGCAAGGCCCAGTTCAACCAAGAATTAACTTCCAACCTTTTTGCCTCAAACACAAATGGAAAGGTCAAAAGCTGACCCTGGAGACATCGTCCAGTCTGTTTCTGCATATAAATTCTGAGGATCTTGAAGTCGTCTTGCTGGGAATTTTTTTCCATTTGTTTTATTCCTCTTGTGTTCTAATTTGGTTAAGAAAAAAAAACTCTAGCAGCTTAATAAATGTCTCTTGGATATCTCAGAAGAATAACATTAGAGGTGGTGTCTGAGAGAGAGACTGGTCAGCTGACTAGTTTTATTAGGGTACATTATTTCGGTGTAGAAAGAGAAAACTTATTTAACCAACTTTTATTCAGTTTGCGGACTACAGCAGAGGATGAATAAAGTTAGGCCCTCACCTATGAGAAGATCAAGCACAGATATTTGTGGAGTAAATCAATATTTTCAGTGTGTTATGGGAGCCATAAAAAACTGTAAAGGACAGGAGAGAAAGAAAAGAATAATTTGCTGCTTCAAAAAGAAAAAAGAAGAAGAACTGGGGCAACATCTCAGTTAGGGAAGCATTTCTTGTGCAAGCATGAGGACCTGAGTTTGATCCCCAGTACCCACACTCAAAGCCGGGCATGGGGACACGTGCTTGTAAAACCAGCTCTGGGGAGGCAGAGACAGACCCCTGGGCTCTCCAGTTCCTGTCAGCCAAGATGAGACAACTGACAACTCCATTGGTGAGAGCCTGCTTCAAAAAAGACAAGGTGGACAGCTCCTAAGGACTAAAACCTAAGATTGACCTCTGGACCTTGCATGAACGTACGCATGTGTAAAACCACATGGACATGCATATAAGTGCTCCTATACATACATACACATGTATATATCAAAAGGGGGATGGAAGGGAAAGGGGGTAGAAGGAAGGAAGGAAGCTGAACACAGTGGTACCCCACAGAGGTCATCCCAGCCAGCACTCAAGGAGTTGATCATGAGTTGGAAGCCACCCTAGAAGACAGCGAGACAACTCTCTCCTGTCTCCAAAAAAGAGGGGGAGGGGACTTCACAGACAAGGAGGACTCTCTCACAAGCTGAAGCCTGAAGATTGGGCGAAGCTTTCATTGTGATGAAGAGGGATGGTGTAGAGTAAACAAAGGAACAGGGAAAGTGTCGGTGCACACTCAGAAAAGAGAAGGACCTAGCTTTAAGCAGACAAGATGGGTGAGTTTTCTTTGGACAGAGTCTCAAGGTCCTGACACCAAGACATAGCCATAAAACACCAGAGAACCATTTCCTTAAATGACAGCGAGTCACTGGATTCAGCCTTGTTCCAGGGTAAGCTGTGGACAGACTTCTTTTAATGGGAAAAATATCTTGGCAGGCCCACAGTGTTGACTTAACACATTTTTATTATGTTTTGCACAAACATAAAACTGGGTAGGACATTTTGTGAGTACCAAGCATCTGTAAAGTCAAGTTCATTTAAGTAGATGGAAACGAAGCTCAAAAGGCAATAAAACCCATCAATTGAAAATAACCAACAGTGTTTTTTGGCAGTAACTGAACTGCTGTTCCCAGCAGGAGCAGGGTGCTGAGAACTACCGCCCAGTTGCTTTGGAGTTTGAGATGTCTACGCCTTCTATGTGATGTGATGACTAAATTTTCCTATCACTTTCTTCTTTTCAAATGACTGGAAACTTAAATTCAGACAGCATGCCTGACAGTATTTAATGTCAACTTTATGAAATGCATAATTTATCTATTAAGCCCGACTCTGTTCTTTCAGCCATCTGTTGGAGGACGTCATTTTCATGACGTGAAATCGAAGTCTTCATTTATTTAAAAACATGAGAAATAAACACCATAGCCAATGACTGTCTTTCAGTTATAAACTATCACTGGAAAATGTTATCAGTGTATTTATGAGTGCCATTGATTTTAAAACTAATACAAAGGGGGCTGGGGGTCATAGCTGCCATTATCACATAAGGACTCCTTTAACTCACAGAGGTGCCCAGCACAGGGACCTTGTGTATCCACCTCCATCAGCAGGAACACAATTCTGGCATCACGTGGCCTATGTGTTCATTTAAATGCTGTGAATATTCTGATAATTTCCAGAATAATATATCAGAATGTTATCAGAAAATAATTATAACAGCATTAAAATTAAAAACGTAAATGTAAAACATCATAAGGAACTTGTAGACCCTTATTTGATATTTAGACATCCCAGGAGATGGTAAGATGCACTTGGAGAAGGGACCCTTTCCTCCTCTAAAGCTCTTTTATAATGCAAACTGGTGACGGGGCTGGGGTGATGGATGAGTCAGTCAGTATAGAATTTGCCTCACAAATATGAAGAACAGGGTTCCATTCTCAGAACTCATGCAGCTGTAACCCCAGCTATGTTGACAGTGAGGAGGAGGAGGAGGAGGAGCGGTGGGGAGGAGGAGAAGGAGGAGGAGAAGGCAGATCCCTGGAATTTGCAGGCTGGCTCACCTAGCCTACAAGGCAAGGCTCTAGGACAATGAGAGGCCTTGTGTCAAACCAAAGATGGAAGGAGCCTGAGGAATAACACCCAGAGTTGTGCACTGATACACACATGCAGAGAGAGAGAGAGAGAGAGAGAGAGAGAGAGAGCACAGTAATGGTGACCATCAAAGACAACTGGAATGTATACCTCAAAAGATTAAGAAAGCTTATTGGTCTATGTGTTCTGTTCATTCCTCTTGTCCCTCCTCCTCATGCCTCCTCCTCCTCCTCCTCCTCCTCCATTAGCCCTGAACCCCGCCTTCACAAAATCTTCTCTTGGAAAAGAGCAGGGTCTTGACCAAGTCGGACCACCCTGCTTCCTCCAAGGGCAGTTTGCAGTGTGACTGTGGTCTGTATTTTTAAGCATTTGTTGTTGTTGTTGTTGTTGTTGTTGTTTTTTATTTTCAATCTCTCGCATAGGTATTCCAGATATTAACAAATAAGTCCAGGGGGTGGGGAAATGCTTAGAGGGAAAAAGAAAGAGAAGCTCAGGGCACACCCGGGAGGTGGTGAGCCCTCGGGACATTTCAACCCCGAACATCTGGAGCCTGAGTCACAGGAGTGATGACAGCAAGAGACGCACAATTATAAGCTGGGCAGATTTGAAAATTGATCCTGAATCAAACAACCGCTAATTTTCCTGGTCCCCTCTGGCAATCATCCTTTCAAACTATTCAGAGTTTTAAAATATGAAAATAATGAACCTCTGGCAAGCCCCCCTCCTTCCCTCTTCCCCCCTCCCCAGCTTCCCTCCCCTCCTCCTCCAGGGCTCCCTTCTGGTTGGCTGTCTATATTCAAATTACACGCTCCAAGCTGCTCCCTCACGAAGTTCAAGAAGAGTTTCCCTCCACAGTCGCTGCTAACCTGTAATTGCCTGCTGTATCTTTTGCTCCATTTGGAATAAGTGTTGTTAGCTTTGCCACTTGGGCTAACCCTCAGGAATGTGACCTGTCATTAAAGAAACTTCTAAAAATATCATCTTGCACCTCACAGTTTCCGCTCCGGCTTCGTGTAATTCTCTTCAATATGGTTTATTTGAACCTGCTAACCTGCTCTGAAGGGGGGGGGGGAGAGGTAAGGATGGCTGCCATTGCCTGTCACTTCCTGTGTTTGTCTCCTATAGAATGCAGGTCCCTGGGTAGTTGAATAAAAATGAGAAGGAAGAAATGAAGGGATGGCTTATTGACACTCACATCCTCCTCTGGTCTCCTGTGGTTGTAGCTGAGAATTTGTTTCTCTGTCTTTTTTTTTTTTTTCAAGTAGGGCACTCTGGAAGGGCCACAGTTACTGAAAAACATCCAGCATACAGTGGAGACACTATAACAGAATAGCCAAGAGTGGGAGGTAAGCGAACAGTGGAGGTGTGTGTGACTCCATTCTGGAGACGGGAAATTTCAGGATGGAGGGGATCACATATGGCTGGGCCTTCCTGCTGTGCCATCACATGGTAGAAAGCAGGAGGCAGAAAAGGGGGAGGATACTCACTATTTTATGAGAAATCTTTTCCCATCAGAAGCTTCCTTAATAACAGCATTAACCCATTCATGAAGGGAGGTTTCTCGTGACCTAGTGACCTCTTAGAGGCTTCAGTGTTAATAGTCTTACACTGAGAACCAAGTGCTGTGGGAGTGAGTTTAAGCCATGGCAAGTGACTATCTATCAAACACTCCATAGGACCAGATACTGCACTGTCTGGTAAATGCTGATGGCTTAGAAAGACTGTGGTACCTATCGTAGGTGTGTGTACTGTGCCTCCATGACTTGCACCAAGCTGCAGATGTAACCATGTCTCACACAGGTCACCATCTGCCTTCTGGAATCTGCCTTGGAACCCTGCCCTGCAGGGTTAGGTTCTGGAACAGAGACCTTATTACTGATGCCTTCTCTTCCTGGTCCCTTCTTGGGAAATCAGGCTGAGAAGGGTGACTACAAGGCAGAAAGGGGCCAGCGTTTTTCTCTTTTGGTTCACCCCGCTAGACATGTCAGCATCTCAACATAGGCAGGATCTGGATGACTAGATAGTGGAGGGAGGGTGAATGCAGAAATATTGTTAGTGAAGGAAGAGGAAAGGGATTTTGAAGATGGCTGGTGGTCCTGCCTATAAATTGGCAAAAGATTTACTGTTACACTAAATGGTATATGTGAAAACGGTTAAGACAGAGCACATTTTACACTATGTGCATGTTACCACGATGGAATTATTTCAACTTTACTAGGTAAATTGAAATTTGTATAGACCTGTAATAACCTCAATTTATTGGTTAGACACAGAGTTCTAAAAGACATAGTGAACTAACATTGACCCAGTGTAGCTAAGTCGAGACAAGCTACTGCAACAGTGAGAAGCTACTGTGATACTACAGTTGTGCATGGACTCTTAAACAACATGTTCTACAATTAGGGAAAAATCGGGAGAGAGGTCTAAACAAGGTCAACATCACTGTAATATTCTCCAATGAAAAGGCCTTTCAGGAAAAAAGAAAAGTAAGGCCCACAGTACAATGGGTGAGATGCAGTCTCCATCCTTCAAAAGTCAGATGGAGGAGACATGGGTGAATGAAGCAGGTGATTCCAATGTGGTGTAGTAGCAGCATGTAAAGTAGATGTTCCTAACATCCCAGGACTCAACCCCAACATCCAAACGTCACAGGTTAGACTCAGACTCCAGAGAGTCCCACAAGGAGATTTCAGCAGGAGCCATCAGACACTACTTTGTACAACAACATTATGAGTGACACCAAGAGATGTCAGAACAGTTCGCTTGTTCTGGAGAGAGAAAGCACAGTGTCAGCTCTCAGGCAAGTATGGGCTGGTGGGAAGGCACGTCCCTTCTCCAACAGAGCAAGGAGGGGCACCGCTCTTTCGCGTGCTATCAGAATCTTTTAGAGAGCACAGAGTGTATGTACTGAGAGCACTGGCAAGCAGGACAGAGCCAGTCTCTGACATCCCAGCTGGGTCCTTGCTGCCATCTGGTGAGTGAGGCATGGAGAAAAGGGACCCTAGGGAGGTGTGACTGGACCCTTATAGGGTATGTGGCAATACAGGGTGTTCTGTGTTTCCTATCCTGAGAGTTTGGAGGTAGGAAATCTTCTCTAACCATCTCAACCATCAGAGAGTGAAGGTATTGTGGTATCACAGCCTTAGGAAGAATGTGGAACAAATCCCTTCCCTTCCCAGTTCTCAGAGAGGCAGTGATACCTTTGTCTGCAAGGGAAGAGACCAATGATACGTCCAGCTGAGGTGATTGACCATACAGAGGAACCTGTGGGAGTCTCACTGGATGACTTCTCTTCTTTGCACACAATATGTACAGAGGGCACAGGCTTCCATTCCATCACACTACTCAGGCATGCTTAGTCTTAACTGTTCTTCAAGTAGTGCTAGGCTCTCTCCATTTCTCTCTGATAGTACTTTATCATGTCCCCCAAACCTGAGTCACATGGCTGTCACAGCTCTTTTCTACTCTCACCTAGCCAAATCAGGTCTTCATGGTTCTGTTCTGGAGCTGCCTGTGCATACTTTGAAGCTCTGGGGTTGTAACACAGTTGTCATTAAGCACAGCACATAGGATAAAAGCACAAGACACCTACTGTAGCTCGGAGGAGCAGTAGCAGTGAGGTCTTGTCTGAACAAAGGACTGTGCTCCTTTCCTTCACAGTGATAGCGGTAGTATCAACATTAATAACTCATCTTTAGTGAAAGCTGAAATCTGGCGGGCCTGGCACAAAGTACTTTTTAACATAATAGCTCTTATTTCTCAGAACAGCTCATCACCATTGACACCATGGAAGAGATTATGGAGTCCTTCCTGTGTCACATATCCTTTTGTCCAGTTTCATGTTGACTATTTTTATTTTATTTTATTTATCTCCCCCTTGGTTTACTAATGGGGAGATTTAGAACCAGAGTGATTGAATATCCTGGTGGTAGATTATCTACACAATTCAATCCTCCTGGAGGAGGCATTAGCATAAATGTGATATTTAATCTCCTTTGTCATCTTGACTGAATTTGGAGTCACCTAGGAGACCCCTGGGAATGAGTCTTTGAGGACATTTCCGGAGAGTTTTAACTGAGCAGGGGACCCACTCTGAGTGCAGATGGCACCATTGTATAAGCTGGGGGTCCCATACTAAACACAAAAGGAAAAGGAGGGCATGGAGATTCCAGGAGTTCCAGCCGCAGGCTTCTGCCTCTGTGAACTCTGCCACACCCTCCCCACCAAGGTAGATCTGAGACTATGAGGGTGATGGCGGGCGAACGGTATCCAGTGCACATAGCACACATGGTACTCAAGACTGAAGAGAGAGAAAGAGAGAGAGTGATAATTTAGGACCAGATATTTAAATGCTACATCTAAATCCAAAATCAACAGCATTAATTGAGGAAGGCATTTCTACTTATCTGCTTAACTGAACTTCAGACATTTTTTTGAGAAGCATTTTCTCTGCTGCTCTAGTTTGAAATCCACATACATCGGAATACACTAGACAGTCAGGAAGGCCAAGGGTTCAGGGCACTGAATTCATACTATACTTGTGATCTTGGCCGGCTTCACTACAGGAAAACACCTAAAGAATGGCTAGCGGCCAGTGTGAGACAGGAGGGCGAGTTGGAAGCCAGCCTGGGCAACTTATCCAGACTGTGTGAAAAGGGCTGGAGATACGGTTTAGTGGGAGATGATTTGCTCAGTATTATTTAATCCTAGTTACACACTCACTACACTATACTAGTGAAACATTACACTAGTGAAACAAACAAACAAGTAAATAAATATAACAATTCATGCTAAAATGGTCTTATTTTCTCAGTGTGGTCTGATGAGGCAAAACAGGACAGATTTGCAAATATCAACTTAATCATGTATCCAAAGGCAGAGAGCATTTTGTTCTCTGCAAGAAAAAGAGGCACTGTTATAATTTAACCGGGTACAGGAAGTTTTAGAAAATATTAAATGTTAACTCTTAGGAAATTTTCATAGCTTCCATTGAGATTGTTATGCTAATTAAATAATAATGAGACTAAGAATCTGTGGCCTGCTTATTTTAGAGAAACTAGGGAACTAATTGTACTAATAAATGGACAATTATTGAATGATTACTATGACTGATATAGTCATAATATAGTATGCATATATATATATTCATTTAAGACAAATGCAGATAATATATAATATATACATATTATATATAATATATATGATTTAAATTGATGCCCAGAAGGAAAGGCCTAAGAGGTGCTGGTATTATTCTTTTTATTCCCAACTTACAAACAGAAAATTTAATGTGATAGTTAGCTTTCTACTGCTGTAACACATAACTGAAATTAACCACTTACAGGGAGGAAATGTTTCCAGGACTCAGAGCTTCAATCCACTGTTGCCTGGCCTTGCTGCCCTTGCACCCGAGTGTGACACGCGGTGTGTGACACGAGAAGCGCATGGTGGAGGAAGACGCTCACAGCATGGCAGCTAAGCCTCAAGATGAAATGAAGTGAAGAGCGGGCCTCTCTCTGCTCCCTCTGAGGGCGCGCACGGTCTCAGTCAGGGCTGCTATTCCTGCACAAACATCAAGACCAAGAAGCAAGTTGGGGAGGAAAGGGTTTATTCAGCTCAAACTTCCACATTGCTGTTCATCACCAAAGGAAGTCAGGACTGGATCCCAAGCAGGTCAGGAAGCAGGAGCTGATGCAGAGGCCATGGAGGGATGTTACTTACTGGCTTGCTTTCCCTGGCTTGCTCAGCTTGCTTTCTTATAGAACCCAAGACTACCAGCCCAGGGATGGCACCACCCACCCAGACTGGGCCCTCCCCCCATCACTAATTGAGAAAGTGCCTTAGTGCTGGATCTCATGGAGGCATTTCCTCACCTGAAGCCCTTTTCTCTGTGATAATAGTAGCCTGTGTCAAGTTGACACACAAAACCATCCAGTACACCCACATTGACTTAACTTCCTCTCCTTGGCCCTAAATCCTAAAGACACCACAAACCTTCCAATAGCATATTAAATCCCAAGCCCCAGCTGTTAACTATTTTCCCATAAGGTACGTGTGTGTGTGTGTGTGTGTGTGTGTGTGTGTGTGTGTGTGTGTGTGAGAGAGAGAGAGAGAGAGAGAGAGGTGGGGGGAGGGAGGGAGGGAGATTTCTCACACAGGACACCAAGAAAGCAAGTCCACTGCTCATTTAACCCCCCTTCTTTAATCATGCCTGAGGTGCTAAATTGTACCTCTGTGATCAGACACTACCTCTCTGAAACTTGCAACCACTAAATATAGGTGCCTACAGCTCTCCAAAAAGTTAAAAACACTGCACAAATGTTGGTATTACTAATTTTACTGGCTTGAAATAGCATTCTTTTAAAACAGTCTCTAAATAGATGATATTGATACCCCCAATTCAGAGCTGAGTTTTGCCCCTCCAAATAACATTCAGCATGAAGTGCTGTTGGAACACCTTACGTAATTCCTCCTAACCCTTCCAAAGACCAAAATATTACTCTATGATGTCAGGCAGAAAGATGATATTAGACAGGAAAAAAAGGTTTTATAACTATTTTTACTAAAAACAATAACTCTATCGTATCACCTACCATTTGAGGGTGAAGTTGCTTTCTCAAATCAAATACATCATCCAAGAACAAAGTCTCACGATGAAGGCATGTGCACAAAAGCACAAAGCCCAGGAAGGCTTTTGAGCAGGATCACTCTTGAGCCTCCATAAGAAAACTGCAGTGCCACCCAACCGTGTTCTTTTCCTATGTTTTTATCTTTAAAAGTTCACAATCTGTAATAATCTTATCTCAGACATTTCCCCCAAGTGGATCCATTCTGCATTAAAACTCCAGCGTGGTCCCATCCTTCTGTTCAGAGCCTCCTGGCAAACAGTCGGCACTCAGCTAAGCTTGGAGTCAGAGCTTCAAACTGACCCTGTGAACTCTCACCCCACCCCACGCCCGCAACATTTAATATCCTGAGCTACAGGACAGCGAAGGATGCTTGTGTTAGAAGCAGCCAGGACAAAGGTCAGCTGCTGAGGAATGTCCCCAGGACCCTGCTCAGCCAGCTCAGTGGGGCTGATGCAGGAGGGCGTGATGAGAACCGAGAGCAAGGCCTGCAACTGTAGGAGCCCTGTCATCCGAGCCAATGTAAACACCGAACCACAAATACTTCCCCTTCCTCCTCCAGGATCCAAATGTCAATTGCTTCCAGCTTCAAAGTTCGGAATCTCCGCCACACCTCCCTTTGATTCAGACTTGCTTGGAAAGAGAACAACAGGCCTGACTCCATCTGTGTGGTAGAGAGTTTGCTAGCTGAATAATCAGTAGATTCAAGGCGTGCCCCAAACCTGGATCTCTAGCTCACCCTAGAGAAAAAGCTGGCCATCTACCAAACGACCACACAAACAACAGGTCAACCTCACAAAAGGCCATCCTCTAGGTGGGTGGGACCCAAGGCAGGCTTTCCTGGGATGGCTTACTGGGTGCAAATATGCCTCAGTGCGGAGGCTGATGGCCGGGGTATAAGGCTTCCACCTGGGAACAGGGGCTGAAGGGCAGAGCAGCGTCTCAGTTTTTCCTTGCCCTCCTTCCCAATCTTTTGGCACATGCTTTTGGCCAACCGCACTGGACCCTATTTTACCGCTCCTTTTTATTAGCAAACACATCCCAGCCCTTCAGTGTAAAAGCAGCTGACCTAATGATCCACTGTGATCAGTCAGCCAAGCACTCAGCCAAGTACTTTTTGGCTTCGGTAGGAGTGGTCTGAACAAATATTTTCGGTCATCTATATTAATCTACATCACGTGACTTTTCCTGGGAAGACGTAAAGAAACAGCTACTCATGCCAGAAAGGGCACCGATAGACCAAAGAAACGATCCAATCCAGGTCCAGCTTAGAGCGCCAATGAGTTTATTGGGGTTACTTATAGAAGCATGGGAGACTCTTAGATAGCTGTATCGCCAAAGAGTCTTACTCCAAGAATAGATGACTCATGAACAGCTGTGCCAGAAGAGTCCCACCCCCCAGCCACCTCCCCACTCATATAATTCAGTGTAACCACCACACACACCCCACAAGACCATGAGGAACTGAAGCAATATTAAGGGGCTGAAAGGAGGGGTGACTGGACTCTCGGGTGCTGGTCTAGGGATCTTCCACTCTGCCCTCAAGGAAAGAATGTTGACAGCCTCAGTACCATTACTACAGACCTAGCCTGCACTGCCCCATTCTTACTTCACTGCCGTAACTGCAAAGTTCTTGGTAGGTTATTATAGTTACCACTTTGTGGTGACTATGGTCCTCTTGTGCCCACAAGAAACAGTTCCATCCTGTTTTCTGTTATTATAACAAAATACACAAAGCAGGGAGGTCAAATATCCAAAAAGTAAGACACTTGCCCTGAGACTGGATCCCTCGGTTGTATTATGTAATGGTGAACGGCCTTACGGTAGAGTACATGAGGGAGAGAGATGTCACAGGACCAGACATGAAGTCAGGCACAGTCAGGGCTCCTCAGACTTGCTCTTTTATAGCAACTGTCCAATGAGAACTAACAAGGATCCCATTGTTTCTCCTGAGGACAGTCACCCCTACCCACCCAACCAATTCCAACCAGGTGCCACCTATGAAAGGTCCCCAATATTACTCTAAGTGTATGAATGTTTTATCTGCATGTACGTCTGTACACCACATTTGTACAGTGCCTAAGGCCAGAGGAGGTGTCAGGTTCCCTGTGACTGGAGCTACAGATAGTTGTGAGTCCGGCACCGGGCGCTAGGAATGGAAGTCTGGTACTCTGGAAGAGAAGTGGATCCTCTAACCACTGAGCGGTCGGTTTCATCATCTCTTGTGCATTTACAGAGTTGTAACATTTAATCCCCACACTTGCCTTTGGCAGTCTAAGATTCCCTTCTCCTATCCTGCTCCAGCAACTGTGACTCCAGCTCTACACATCAAAGGACATCCACAATGACTTTAAGTGCATTCTAGCTGGCTGGGTCTGACAGGCTTCCACTGTTTTTTGTAGCACTTGTTGTTTAGTGCTGACAGAGGAGGGGAACTTAGGAGCAGGATCCTTTGAACACAAAGTTGGACAACCCTAGCCTCATTTGGGTGGCGCTTTCCATTCCCCCATCCCCCACACCCCACACCCCACACCCCACGCCCCCAGTCCTGGCTCTGCCTCCAACCCTGCCTTTCTTTGCCCTGCTCTGATTCCAGCCTCATTTCCATAACAGGCTTTTGTGTTGTTTTTCCCTCTCCCGGGCCATATTTTCGTGATACATAATTTCCCTCGGGTTCATAGGTTGGAATCTGACCTCTGTTTTCGCAGGGCTCTGTTCCTGGCAAGGAAGAGACAGGGCCTTTTCCTTTTTTTTTTTTTTGAGAGCTACTCGGAGCTCATCCCTGTGGGTCTCTGCACTGATCCTTCAGGCACCGGTGCTGATCCAATCCACAGATCCACAGGCTAGTTCACCCCAAGTTCCTTTCAGAAGTGAGAAAGTGCTTGGTCACAGTCTCCTTAGGATTATGCAGACATGTATGCAGAAGAGAGGATGAAGCTTTTAGGGTCTGATGGGCCTGGATGCCAAGCCTGTTTTAATCACAAACTTGCTGAGCAGCAGAGTAAAGATTGCAGGAGCCTCGATTTCTTCATCTGTGAAGAGGGTAGATTGGCCCCTCATGCCTGCCTCCACCCCTTGGCCCTGACTATCTGTCCAGGGCTGCTTTCCTCTGCTTCTCTGCTCTAGAGGCATTTCCCTTCCCCTTGCTTCAGGGGCAGCTGTGATAAAGCAGGTGGGTGGTTTAAGACCTAAACTAGTTTACTGTTCTTTTTTTTTTTAATTTTATTCGATATATTTTTTATTTACATTTCAAACGATTTCCCCTTTTCTGGTTCCCCACTCCCCGAAAGTAGTGTTCTTGTCAGATGCATTTATCTGTATGTGAGTCCTTTCTCCTTTTGCCAAAACCTTTCCAAACTTGTTCCCAACTCAGAGCCAGCCTGGTTTAACTCTTACTATTCAGTCTTTAATTTACATATCATTTACATATTCTCAAGAAATCCATTTCCACCCACCTCTTACCACCTCAAAAACCTTTCTTTGAACGTCTGGGGTATCTATGTATTTCTATAAATTAGCTCCATTTCTTTACTAAAATTTTTACTTTGTGTCATGCCCTAGGATGTCCCATCACAGTGACTCTGTCTGGTTCCTTAGGCTCTTTTGTGTGATGGTTTCTCGGACTTTTTTGTTTTTCCTGATCTTGACAGCATTAAGGGTATAGATTCAGTAGTTTATAAAACATTCTTTAATTTGCATTATGTCTGATATGTTTGTTGAACTGAAGCTATGGGTTCTCATCACACCTCCTCAGGGGTACTGTATGGCTGTCCATCCGACCTGTCCACATTGAAGTTGACTTTGACCATCTGTCCAGGGCCACTTCCCCCTTGTTTCTCTGCTATAGAGGTATTTTCCCTCCTCCATGTTGTTCTCTTTGGAAATCAGTCGCTATGCTCCTTGAAGAGGATGCTTCAGAAGAAAAGAATTGGGAAAATTCTATGTGGGATAATTTTCGTCTCTGTTTATTAACTAATTTATATAATTTTGAACTATTGATTATTTACCCCTTGTTTTAGATCTGTAACTTAAAACAATGGAGTGGGTTATCTTATTGCTCAAATTACTCCAGTTTTGAACCCAAGAAACTCCTTCAGTTTAACTCTTATGTTCCTTTAGTATTGCGATTAGCCACGTTTGTATACATGAGAGGTGTGTGTGCACGTGTGTGTACAAGCACACATTTCAGTCCCTTTGACAGCTATTAGATTTCCCCAGGCACATTTCATCTACCCATCCCTAAACCATAAAACCAGTCATTTCTTCTCAGAGCCACAATTCTTCCTATTGGGGGGGTATTAAAAATACTGCATGCCACTTACTGTGCTCACTGCCACTGGGGTATCTTAGCATCAAGCAACCCACAGACATATACATACTGATGCATAGTGCTAAGTGTATTCTCTTATATGTAAAGACTTTAAAATTGTTTTAATCATGTATAGGTGTACAGGTATGAACACAGGTACCACAGAGGAGCTGGAGTTATAGGCAGTTATGTCTTTCTATAAATCTTAGGGAAATGTATAAATATATAATGGATATAGATAGATAGGTGCATATTTGGATCTCTCTCTGTATCTCTCTCTCTATATATATATATAGAGAGAGAGATAGATATAGATATCTCCCTCTAAAAGAGTATACACACAGTATACAGTATACACACAAAACTTCTACAAAAGCTCTCTATATATTATACATAGTTTAAATAATACATAATACAAATCAATAGATTATAAATATATAAACTGTGTATTATAGACATATATAGTATATATAAATGTATAAAGAGAGTTTTTTGTATAATTTTATATAGATGAAATCTTTCAGCGTTTGGTCTTTTACTCATTGATGATTAGTATAATCATAGCATATTAGATGGTGAGTTTTCTGCCATCTTAGTTCTAGGCCATGAGATTACATCATTGAACAATTCCAAGTCTCTTGGTTCATGTTACTTACATTCTAATAAGCATCAGAAGACAGAAAGTCAGCAGAGCCATTTCTTGCAGTGCTTCAAGGAGAAAGAAAGAAAGCCATGACTGACCTAAGTAATCACAGGATTCTTAGTAAGTCCTGGCTGGCATCAAGACCTTGTAAGGAAGCAGGAGAGGAACAGCCCCACAAGCAGAGGCAACAGATGATGCAGGACCCTAACCCAGAGAAAAGCGTTCATGTTTGAGGGAGTGAAGGGAACTGGAAAGGGCATGCCATGACTTTGGTTAGACAAACCATGCTAAGCTGATTGGACCCTTTCTACAGATCCTGTGAGACCACTCAGGAGTCTCAAGCTGGACAGTGACACTCAGACTCTAAGCAGTCACTGTGCCACCATAGGAAGAGACTAGAACATACATGTATGAAAGAGGGAGGCCAGTGGGACCTGCCACTGTGGCCCAAACAAGAGGTAATGGTGCTTTGAACTTCCACAGTATTGGAGAGAAGTAGATGGAGTCGAGCTATGTTTTTGTAGATGCTCTGATGAATCGGTTAGGCACATGTTAAGGACAGAAGAAAATGACCAAAGATTCCTTTCTAGATTATGATTCATCCTACTGCAGGATCTTTTTTTACTGAGGCAAGCGAAGAATTGATATAGTTCAATACGTAACGGCTCAAGGTTTTATGTTTTGTTTTGTTTTAAACATGTTAAGTGGGATACATCTACTGTGGATATCAAACAGACAGTTAGACCTTAGAGTTGAAAGAATTTAGACCTGAGAGACAGCTTTGGATATCCTCATTATACAAGATTTAATGGTCTCAGCAAGATTTTATAATGGGGGGGAACAGTGGTAGAAAAACTACGTAGTAATAAGCCCTGTAACCCTAAGAGTGTTTGGTCAGAAAGTAGAGGAGTCGCCAGGAAGCCAGGAGGGTGAATGGAAACTGGCCTCATCAAAACAAAGGAGACCATTTTAAGAAAGCCAACTGAAGAGATGGCCAGAGGTCAAGAGTGCTCGCTGTTATTCCAGGTTATGCCAGAAGACTTGAGTTCAATTCCCACGTCAGACAACTCACAACTGCTGTGAATCCAACTACAGAATATCCAGTGCTTCTGGTCTCTAGGGCACACTGGCTCACTCCCATGTACATACACACACACACACACACACACACACACACAACTGCAAACAAATTCATTTTAAAAGAAAGATACTTAGCACTCACTAAGACAATTAACTTCTCAAGCCAGGGGGAGAAGGAGGAGAGCTTGAGCTTTACAAAGGGAAACTGCACATCTGCAGAAGACAGTTTCCTAACAAAGGCCTAACATGGCGACAACCCAATAAAGCTAATGAAGATCCGGCAAGAATACTGGGTCAAAGAGAAACTTACAAAATTTGTGTCAAACAAAAAATAATGGCACAAGAAAATGCTGCTTGTGGATTGCTATGCCGTAGAAATCAGGGGCACCCAGGCAAATTAGGCAGCTAACGCTCCCCTAAATATATCTGCTGGCTCTTGGGCAATAGCTAGTGACAGGGGTCGTGCTTGTCATGTGTCAGTAGGAAAAGTGGGGCTGGAGAGGCAGCACACTGGTGAAGTGTGTAGTTCCCTTGCAGATGACCCAAGTTAATTTCCAAACACATCAGATTGCTCAAAAATCCTTATACCTCCAACTGCAGGGCATTAGATAAATCTCTTCTAGCCCCCTCACACAAGTGCAGTATACATTCACACAGACTTATACATATAAATAAAAAACAAATCTTTAAAAAATAAATAATGTGAGCTGGGGAGATGGCTCAGCGGTTAAGAGCAGTGACTGCTCTTCCAGAGGTCCTGAGTTCAATTCCCAGCATCCACATGGTGGCTCACAACCATCTCTAATGGGATCTGATGCCCTCTTCTGGTGTGTCTGAAGACAACCACAGTGTACTCATATAAAATAAATAATTCTTTAAAATAAGTAAATAAATAAATAATGTAAAAGTGAAAGAATTCAGTTAATAACTTGAGTAAAAGCATACAATTAGTTGTAAAAACTGATCATAACAGAGAACTCTCCCAGAAGACTCCTTTTGTTGTTCTTGTTTTCCAAGGCAGAGTTTCTCTGTGTAGCCCTGGCTGTCCTGGAATTCATTCTGTAGACCAGGCTATCCTCACACTCAGAAGTCTGACTGCCTCAGCCTCCCAAGTGGCACATACCTATGCCACTTTAATTCTAGCACTCCAGAGGTTGAGCCAGGGAAGTGTCTGAGTTCTTGAGCTCAGCTTGGTCTACAGGTTCCAGGACAGCCATTGCTGAATGGCGAGAAATGCTAAAAGGGGGGAAAAGAATGAAAACTATGCTCTAGAAACTCACTTTTTAAATTGGGACATTTTAAGGTAGAAAGACCAAAAGTAGCATTTACAAAGTTTTCCAGAAATAAAAACGAAGCTGGGACCAGTGAGGCACCTCCAGGGCTAAAGGTTTTCTGTGCCAGCCGACCTGAGCACAGTCCAAGGACACACCCATCACAAGAAGAGAACAAACACCAGCAAGTCATCCTCTGACCCCCACACGTGCCATGAGAGGCTGCACTGTCTCTGAAGACTGAGAATTCATCTGACACCAGACTTAAATCACAGCACCAAAGGCAGATGGTAACAGAGAAATATTTTGAAAATGTTGAAAGAAATTATCTTGCAGCCTAGACTTTTCTATCAACAGCAACATCCTCTTACATGTAAGCATGAAATAACACAATTTTGTGCATACACAGCCTTGCTGCAGATATCTTGTTGGAGACACTCCGGAGAAAGCATTTGTGCCAAAAACACAATCAACGAACTGGTGCTGTATAACGTAAACAAGGAACCATGGATTTATCCAATTTTAAATGCCAAGTAGAATTAAAATTCTAGATTACACCAACAAAACAAAGAAGTGGGATAGGAAGATGAAAAAAGACAATTTCATGTGTGCATTGACATGCACAAACTCTAATGGAAAAGTTAGCTAAGCAGGGTCAATGCGTACGTTCTGATGGCTGTAACATTAACAATTTATTTCTGTTATTACATTACAGATAGATGTAGAGACAAATACATTAAGTTAAATTAAGTTATTATTTTAAAGTCTTTCAAAGAATTGGAAATAAAAGACGATTTCTGTATCTGTATTTTTAAGATTTATTTTTAGTTTGTGTATATGAGTGCTTGTTTGCATGTGGTATATGTGTGTGGGGTTTGCACGTGGTGGGCCTCTGGGCCGGGAGTTGTGGACCACCACGTGGGCGCTGGGAATGAACCCAGGTCCTCAGCAAGAGCAACAGTGCTCCTAACCACTGAGCTATCTCTCCAGCTCCCCGAAACATCCTTATCTTCATAAAACCCTAAAATAAACATTATATAACATCTTTGTATGTAATTTTTGGAATTTTATGAACACGCCGCTTTTAAAACGTAGAGTAAATATACACTTTCCCCATTATTTGTGCATTAAACAGCATTTACCATAAAATGTTGAAGGTTAGAAAGGAAAAAAATCAAAGCTATAATTATTTGTCCGTTACTTCTATGGAAAAAGTAACAGGATCTGATAGAATAGGTGTGAGCCCCCAAGCCAGACTCCTTCAGTGTTAAGTCAGCACCACCAATGGGAAATAGCATAGAGCTGGTTGTGGTGGTGCACACCTTTGATCCCAGCACTTGGGAGGCAGATACAGTCAAGCTTCTGTGACTTAGAGGCCAGCTTGGACTGCATAATGTGAGTGACCCTGTTTCCAGAAAGACAAGAAAAAGAGGAGGAGGAGATAGAAGAGGAACCGGAGAAGGAAGAGAAGGAGGAGGAGAAGAAGATAAGTTAGAAAAGTAGACAATCAATAATGAACTGACAACATACAAAATGGGAGAAATATTGAACATATTCATGTAATAAAGGATTAATATCTAGAAATACATTTTTTAAAACTCAAAACGTTAACCCAAATCAATATAGAATCTAATCAGTTACAGAGATAAACTAGGCATGGTGGCACATGTATGTAGTAGCAGCTATGAGGAAGCTGAGGCAGGAGAACCCTAAATTTGAGGTTAGTCTAGATTACATAATAGGCTTAAGGCCAGCCTGGGCTACGTTACAAGATCCTGTCATAATCAAACAAGTAATTATTTAAAGATTTTAACAGAAATTACTCAAAAGAAATACAAATGGCCAATAGATATATTTTAAAATCCTCAACCACTTTAGCCATCAGGAAATCCAATATACACTAAGGTTCCATCCGTCAGTCAGCTATCAGCATAAAAACAAAGGCCTGAGGAAGATGTGGAGAAAGGAGAGCCTTTATATATGGTGGGGGTCTCAGTTCCTGTCCCATTGCTTCACCATGACCAAGGCAGCTTTTATAAAAGAAAACATTAAATGGGGACTGCTTATAGTTGTAGAAACTCCATTATCATTGTAGGAAAGAAGTAAGCATGGAGCTGAAGCAGTAGCAGAGAGGGAGAGGGAGAGGGAGAAGGGGAGGGGGAGGGAAAGGAAGAAGGGGAGGGAGAGGGAGGGGGAGGGTGAGGGGTGGAGGGGGAGGGGGGAGGGAGAGGGGGAGGGAGAAGGAGAGGGAGAGAGACAAACAAGACACAGACAAAGGGCTGAGGAGAAGGGTGGCTGCGGCGGCGGTGGCGGTGGCAGTGCAGCAGCGGCTGGTCCAGCTGAAGGGCCATCAGCAGTGGAACCAAGGCGACACAGGGTCCAGTTAGGCCCTGCGCCCACGACCACTGACCTTCGCTGACCAGCAGGGCTGCAAGCAGCTGCGGTTTTGCGGCGCCTTTCGCTGCACGGAAGCCACTTCAGAACTCGGCCTCCCGCCAGTCAGGAGAGGTTCACCTCCATCTTGGTTTCAGACTCCAGAGAGATCAGACAGACTGAGATCAGCCTGGGCGGCGGCACCACATATCCAGTTCCTGCAAGAGGATAGAGAGGCTTCTGGGCGGCCAGCTGGGATAAGTCAGTGTGCTCCGGTGAATCCAGCGGGCCCCAGCGGGAGCCTTCGGGTGCCTGCTTCGGGATCTGAGCAGCCTGGGCAGCAGCACCCTGTCTACAGGCAGTGCAGGAGGTAAGCTGTGCACCAGAGGCCAACTGGGAAGGGGCAGCTTGCACTGGTGAGTCCAGCACTGACAAGACAAACTAACACCAGTGAGAACTAGATGGCAAAAGGCAAACGCAGGAACATCACTAACAGAAATCAAGGCAATATGGCAACATCTGAACCCAATTCTCCTCTACCAACATGCCCTGGATACCCCATCACACCAGTAAAACAAGATTTGGATTTAAAATCACTGGTCATGATGCTGGTACAGGAACACATGAAAGACATACTTAAAGAAATTCAGGAGAAAATGGATCAAAAGTTAGAAGCCCTTGCAAGGGAAACACAAAAATCATTGAAAGAAATCCAGGAGAATACAAAAGCCAACAATGAGGAAACGCAAAAAACACTTAAAGAAATACAGGAGAACTTTAGTCAACAGACTGAGGTCATGAAAGAGAAAACACAAAAATCTCTTAAAGAATTACAGGAAAGCACAAACAAGCAAGTGAAGGAGCTAAGCAAAACCATCCAGGATCTAAAATCAGAAGTAGAAACAACTAAGAAAACTCAAAGGGGAGACAACTTTGGAGATAGAAAGCCTTGGGAAGAAATCGGGGGACAGAGATGCAAATATCAACAACAGAATACAAGAGATAGAAGAAAGAATCTCAGATGCTGAAGATTCCATAGAAACCATGGACTCAACAGTTAAAGAAAATGCAAAATGCAAAAAGCTTGTAACCCAAAATATCCAGGAAATCCAGGACACAATGAGAAGACCAAACCTAAGGATTATAGGCATAGATGAGAGTGAAGATTTACAACTGAAAGGGCCAGCAAATATCTTCAATAAAATTATGGAAGAAAACTTCCCTAACCTAAAGAGAGAGATGCCCATGAATATACAAGAAGCCTACAGAACTCCAAACAGACTGGACCAGAACGGAAATACTTCCCGTCACATAATAATCAAAACACCAAATGTTCTAAACAAAGAAAGAGTATTAAAGGCAGTAAGAGAAAAAGGCCAATTAACATATAAAGGAAGACCTATCAGAATCACAGCAGACTTTTCACCTGAGACTATTAAGGCTAGAAGGTCCTGGGCAGATCTCATGCAGACTCTAAGAGAATACAAATGCCAGCCAAAACTACTATATCCAGCAAAACTCTCAATCACCATAGATAGAGAAACTAAGATATTTCATGACAAAACCAAGTTTACCCAATATCTATCCACAAACCCAGCCCTACAAAGGATAATAGGAGGAAAACACCAATACAAGGAGGGAAACTTCACCCTGGAAAAAGCAAGATAGTAACCTTTCATCAAACCCAAAAGAAGTTAAGCAATCAAATTTAAAAAATAACTTCAAAAATGATAGTAAGTAACAATCACTATTCCTTAATATCTCTTAACATCAATGGACTTAATGCCCCAATAAAAAGACACAGACTGACTGGATACGCAAACAGGACCCTACATTTTGCTGCTTACAGGAAACACACCTCAGGGTCAAAGACAAACACTACCTTAGAGTAAAAGGCTGGAAGACAATTTTACAAGCAAATGGTCTCAGGAAACAAGCTGGAGTAGCCATTTTAATATCAGATAAAATTGACTTTCAACCCAAAGTCATCAAAAGAGACTCTGAGGGACACTTCTTGCTGGTCAAAGGAAAATTACAACAAGAAGAACTCTCAATCCTGAACATCTATGCTCCAAATGCAAGGGCACCCTCTTTCGTAAAAGAAACTTTATTAAAACTCAAAGCACACATTGCACCTAACACAATAATTGTGGGTGACTTCAACACTGCACTTTCCTCAATGGACCAATCAGGAAAACAGAAACTAAACAGGGACACAATGAAACTAATTGAAGCTTTGGACCAATTAGATTTATATATATATATATAACATTCTATCCTAAAACAAAAGAATATACCTTTTTCTCAGCACCTCATGGTACCTTCTCCAAAATCGACCATATAATTGGTCACAAGACAGACCTCAACAAATATAAGAAGATCAAACTAATCCCATGCCTCCTATCAGATCACTATGGAGTAAAAGTGGTCTTCAATAGCAACAAAAACAACAGAAAACCCACATACACGTGGAAACTGAATAATATTCTATTCAATGATACCTTGGTCAAGGAAGAAATAAAGAAAGAAATTAAAGACTTTTTAGAACACAATAAAAATGAAAACACAACATACCCAAATCTATGGGACACAATGAAAGCAGTGCTAAGAGGAAAACTCATAGCCCTGAGTGCCTCCAAAAAGAAAATGGAGAGAGCATACACTACCAGCTTAATGACACACCTGAAAGCCCTGGAACAAAAAGAAGCTATTTCACCCAGGAGGAGTAGAAGGCAGGAAATCATCAAACTCAGGGCCAAAATCAATCAAGTAGAAACAAAGAGAACCATACAAAAAAATCAACAAAACCAGGAGCTGGTTCTTTGAGAAAATCAACAAAACCAGGAGCTGGTTCTTTGAGAAAATCAACAAGATAGATAAACCCTTAGCCAGACTGACCAAAGGGCACAGAGAAAGTATCCAAATTAACAAACTTAGAAATGAAAAGGGAGATATAACAACGGAAACTGAGGAAATCCAAAAAATCATCAGATACTACTACAAGAGACTGTACTCAACACAACTGGAGAATCTGGAGGAAATGGACAATTTCCTTGACAGATACCAAATACCAAAATTAAATCAGGACCAACTAGACCATCTAAACAGTCCCATAATGCCTAAAGAAATAGAAGGAGTCATAGAAAATCTTCCAACCAAAAAAAGCTCAGGACCAGATGGTTTCAGTGCAGAATTCTATCAGACCTTCAAAGAAGAGTTAACACCAATACTCTTCAAACTATTCCACAAAATAGAAACAGAAGGAACACTACCCAATTCCTTCTACGAAGCCACAATTACGCTGATACCAAAGCCACACAAAGATCCAACAAAGAAAGAGAACTTCAGACCAATTTCCCTTATGAACATCGATGCAAAAATACTCAATAAAATTCTTGCCAACCGAATCCAAGAACACATCAAAACGATCATCCACCATGATCAAGTAGGCTTTATCCTGGGAATGCGGGGTTGGTTCAATATACGGAAATCCATCAATGCAATCCACTACATAAACAAACTCAAAGAACAAAACCACATGGTCATTTCATTGGATGCTGAAAAAGCATTTGACAAAATTCAGCATCCTTTCATGCTTAAAGTCTTGGAGAGAACAGGAATTCAAGGCCCATACCTAAACATAGTAAAAGCAATATACAGCAAACCGGTAGCCAGCATCAAACTAAATGGAGAGAAACTTGAAGCAATCCCACTGAAATCAGGGACCAGACAAGGCTGCCCCCTTTCTCCTTATCTTTTCAATATTGTACTTGAGATACTAGCTCGGGCAATTCGACAACATAAGGAGGTCAAAGGGATACAAATTGGAAAGGAAGAAGTCAAACTATCATTATTTGCAGACGACATGATAGTCTACCTAAGTGACCCAAAAAACTCCACTAGAGAGCTCCTACAGCTGATAAACAACTTCAGCAAAGTGGCAGGTTATAAAATCAACTCAAGCAAATCAGTGGCCTTCCTATACTCAAAGGATAAGCAGGCTAAGAAAGAAATTAGGGAAATGACCCCCTTCACAATAGCCACAAACAGTATAAAGTATCTTGGGGTGACTCTTACCAAACATGTGAAAGATCTGTATGACAAGAACTTCAAGACTCTGAAGAAGGAAATGGAAGAAGACCTCAAAAAATGGGAAAACCTCCCATGCTCATGGACCGGTAGAATCAATATAGTTAAAATGGCCATTTTGCCAAAAGCAATATACAGATTCAATGCAATACCCATCAAAATCCCAACTCAATTCTTCACAGAGTTAGAAAGAGCAATTATCAAATTCATCTGGAACAACAAAAAACCCAGAATAGCTAAAACTATTCTCAGCAACAAAAGAAAATCTGGGGGAATCAGTATCCCTGACCTCAAGCAATACTACAGAGCAATAGTGTTAAAAACTGCATGGTATTGGTACAGTGACAGGCAGGAGGATCAATGGAACAGGATTGAAGATCCACAAATGAACCCACACACCTATGGCCACTTAATCCTCGACAAAGAGGCTGAAAACATCCAATGGAAAAAAGATAGCCTTTTCAACAAATGGTGCTGGTTCAACTGGAGGTCAGCATGCAGAAGAATGCGAATTGATCCATCCTTGTCTCCTTGTACTAAGCTCAAATCCAAATGGATCAAGGACCTCCACATAAAGCCAGACACACTGAAGCTAATAGAAAAGAAACTGGGGAAGACCCTTGAGGACATCGGTACAGGGAGAAAGTTTCTGAACAGAACACCAATAGCGTATGCTCTAAGAGCAAGAATTGAGAAATGGGACCTCATAAAATTACAAAGTTTCTGTAAGGCAAAGGACACCATCAAGAGGACAAATCGGCAACCAACAAATTGAGAAAAGATCTTCACCAATCCTACATCAGATAGAGGGCTAATATCCAATATATATAAAGAACTCAAGAAAGTTAGACTCCAGAAAACTGAACAACCCTATTAAAAATGGGGTACAGAGTTAAACAAAGAATTCTCACCTGAAGAACTTCGGATGGCGGAGAAGCATCTTAAAAAATGCTCAACTTCATTAGTCATTAGGGAAATGCAAATCAAAACAACCCTGAGATTTCACCTTACACCAGTCAGAATGGCTAAGATTAAAAATTCAGGAGACAGCAGGTGTTGGAGAGGGTGTGGAGAAAGAGGAACACTCCTCCACTGCTGGTGGGGTTGCAAATTGGTCCAACCACTCTGGAAATCAGTCTGGCGGTTCCTCCGAAAACTGGGCACCTCACTTCCAGAAGATCCTGCTATACCACTCTTGGGCATATACCCAGAGGATTCCCCACCATGTAATAAGGATACATGCTCTATTATGTTCATAGCAGCCCTATTTATAATTGCCAGATGCTGGAAAGAACCCAGGTATCCCTCAACAGAAGAGTGGATGCAAAAAATGTGGTATATCTACACAATGGAGTACTATTCAGCCATTAGAAACAATGAATTCATGAAATTCTTAAGCAAATGGATGGAGCTAGAGAACATCATACTAAGTGAGGCAATCCAGACTCAAAAGGTGAATCATGGTATGCACTCACTAATAAGTGGATATTAACCTAGAAAACTGGAATACCCAAAACAAAATCCACACATCAAATGAGGTACAAGAAAAAAGGAGGAGTGTCCCCTGGTTCTGGAAAGACTCAGTGAAGCAGTATTCGGCAAAACCAGAACATGGAAGTGGGAAGGGGTGGGTGGGAGGACAGGGGAAGAGAAGGGGGCTTACGGGACTTTCGGGGAGTGGGGGGCTAGAAAAGGGGAACTCATTTGAAATGTAAATAAATTATATCGAATAAAAAAAAAAGACACAGACACAGACAGAGGGGAAAATGGCATGGAGGGAGAGGGAGGGAGAGACTGAGCATGCCTAAAAGAGGGTGTAGGCTTTTGAAACCTCAAAGTCCACTCCCAGTGACACACCTTCAAAAAGCCCACAGCTCCTAATCCTTCTCAAACAGTTCTGCTCCCTAGTAACTAAGCATTCAAATATACAATGAGAGATATTCTGTTCAAACTACCACAAAGTATAGGAAGGTAAATTATTCTAGCTATCATGGAAATCAGTATAGAAGGGACTTAAAAATTTAAAAACAGACCTAACATGATCTAGCAACACCTTCCTTGGCTTATACTTGAAGGAAGTGTTTTCATACAGTTGAGAAAACTGTATGCATTCACTTAATTATGGTGCTAGACACAATAGCCAAGAGAGAGAATCAACCTAGAGACTTACAAACAAAGAAATGGAAGATATAAATAAAATGGAGTAGTTTGGGGTCATAATGAGGAATGGAACCATGTAATAGGTAGGACAATGAGTACAACTATTAAGTGAACTAAGCTAGACATGTTTTATGTCATGTGTAGAAACTTAAAATGGTGACCTGAATAAGATGTCCTTGCAATCTTAGTACTTTGGAGGCTGAAGCAGGAAGATGACCATGGCTCAAAGCCACTCTAAGCTAAATGATAAGTTCCAGGACATCCTGGGCTGCATCACAAGATACTGTTTCAAAACAACAACAAAAACAACAATAACAAAAGACATGGAAAAATTGAATAGTTCATGTGATGATGATGATGATGATGATGATGATGATGATGATGAAATTATGAATGGATTAAAAACAAAACAATGACCTAGCAAAATAAAAGCCTTTCTATGAAACCATAGCAGTCTCTCAGAGAAACCTGTAAGACTATGGTATTCTTGGATGCATCAATTCCATAACAAGAATTTCGTATAACACCATGCGGCAGAAGCTATGCACAGGGATCCTGCTTGCCTAGTTCTGAATAATTATAAAATGAATAATTATAAAAGGTAGCAACCAACCACCAGCAGTTGATTCATGGCTTGTGGAAATGACAGAGGGTACAATAGTTTATTCTCTTTGCCATTTTTCTCATGCCAGCTTAAGGAAGGTTTATTTTAGCTCAAGTCTGGGGTTACAGTCCATCATGGCAGAGGAGGAGAGGCAGCAGGGGAAGGGGCTGGATGGTCACCTTGCACCCACAGTCAGGAAGCAGAGAGAGATACAAACAGTGAGCTGCTACACAGCCCCTCCCCAAAGGATGGCTCCGCCCACACTCAGGATGAGTCCGTCTCCATTAAACACTCTCTCCACACACCCCCTCAGAGATGTATCTCCTGGGTGACTCCAAGTCCATCCAGTGGACACTCAGGGTGAACCATCATACCATGGAAAGTTAAGTTCTATCAAAAGTGCCCTAAACAATAAAAATATTCTAAAGATATTCGGAGAAAGAAAGCACATTAGAAAATTCTGAAATACTGAACTGCAAAGAAAAAAAAGTCTAAAAGAATATATGCCAAAACATTAAAATATTTCTGTTACAGAAGGGACCTTATAAATGATTTTAATTTCAACTTCATTCTTTCCACCACTGCAAATTTGCTACGTGAACATATACTTGTTTTATGATAAAAATGTGTAATACGTTAATTTTATAAATTATATTGGAGAAATGGAAATATAAATTTATTGTCTCCTTCCTCCGGCGTATTCATATTTAAATGTATTCAAGGAAAATCTAGTATGAGGAAGCATTAATAATTTATACACAGTGAGCCTGGTGAAGTATAAGGATTTCACCGGGCTTCTATTTTTATTCCAGTCCTCTAATTGGCACAGGTGTTCTAGCTGGAACCAACAGCCCTGAACTCCAGCTATGGATCTAATGGCCCAAACTCTAGGATTTGCTCAAGCAAGCTGAGTTGTTCATCATCGTGATTTTACTGGGAAGATGGTGCTGGGAACACTGGATTTCCATGTGTCAAGGACATAAATGCATACTTAATTCAGTCTGGCACGTTCAGTATAGTTATCAGGAAGTTACTGGTGGGAGGCTGGGTGAGTCTACCGCTATTCTTCATCCACTCACCCATTCCTTCGTCTACAATATGGCTTTTATTTTTATGATTATGTATTAAGCCCATATAAAATGTCACATGAGAGGCTAATTACTTGGAGATGGTGAAAACAAAGAAAATACAATCCCCAGTCCATGGAAGTTTTGAATATGTATGTATGTATGCATGTATGTATGTATGTGTGTGTGTGCATGTATGTATACACACATGCACATGTATACATAATTGGCCTTCCCCCCTCCATACCCAAGAGTGTCCCAACAGCAGATTCAACCAATGAGGGTAGAAGTTACTAAAAAAATTAAGAAAATGATTTTTAAAAGTAGGGGCTGGGGTTGTATCTCAGTCAGCAGAGTGAGTGATTGGCATGGATGAGGTCCTGGGTTCAGTTCCCAACGCTGAGTAAACTGGGCATGGTGGCGTATACCTGTAATCCCAGCACATGGGAGGCAGAGGCATGGGTATCAGAAACTCCAGGTCAGCTTCAGCTACCTAGTGAGTCTGAGGCTGGTGAGATTGTCTAAGTATAAATATGTAAAGACTATAATATAACGACTATTCACATAGTATTAGATGGTATAAGTAATCATGAGGTAAGATCAAATATCTGTGAACACGAAGGGGAGGCAACTGTTAAAAACCATCTTATGCAAGAGACTTGAACACCTGCGGGTTTTAGTATCCTTGTGAAGAAACCTGCAACCAAGCCCCTGGGGACACAGGCTTGGCTGTAAGGGGCGAGCTGCACTCAGGTGAGAGGTGATGCTGTGTGACCTGAGGATACAAGCATGACAGCAGTCTCTGTGTGACAGCTGGAGAGAGTGACGCTGTTTCAGATCTTGCCTTTCTTCATCCCAGCATTCCCATGTAGCTCTCGCTTTTTTCCCTGTATTTATTCATCTATTTCTTTTTCTTTTTTTAATTCGATATATTCTTTATTTACATTTCAAATGATTTCCCCTTTCCTTGATTCCCCCTCCCTGCAAGTCCCATAAGCTTTCTTCCCTCCCCCTGTTCCCCCATCTATCCACCCCTTCCCACTTCCCTATCCTGGTATTCCCCTATGCTGCTGCACTGAGCCTTTCCAGAACCAGGGCCCTTTCCTTCCTTCTTCTTGGGCATCATTTGATACATGAATTGTGTTGCATTCTTTTCCTATTCCTGAATTTCTCCATCAACGATCCCCATCTCCTCATCCATTCAATCTGGCTTTTTTCCCCCTGTAAATTGTTTAACATATGTCTTTAATATGAAGGAAAACTTTCCTTTTATAATCCTTTAAAACACAATTTACCACATACATATTCTGGGATTTATAAAGTCTAGAGGAGTAAAATATAGAATGACATATCAAAAAAGGACACTGGCATGTTTAACACATTTAACAACCTCTATTTTAAGAATTTGGGGAATTCTAGCATCTTGGTCCCCACTTACTCGTTTTCTATGTCTCCGAGTCACACATCCGGCTTGTTGCCAGTTTCTATAATGTTTTGTTGTGTGTCGAACACTGGGTTTTAAAGAGCAACGAGAAACAAAGGAAATGAGAGGCAAAGCTGGGGAGAAGCTGGGCGGCTCGACACAAACAGGAAGAAAATTGCCTGGGAGCAGGGCAAGCAGTGTGCGCGCTTCCCTAGAAGGCACTGGGGTTTGAACCAGGGAACCAGGGAGACTGGACTCTGACCGATCTGAAGCCTGCACTTCCTGGTCCCAGCCTCCCTTTGTACAGTCTTGTCTTCATGGACACCACTATGCCCCTCTCACTATGATGGACTGTGTTCTTTAAAACGTGAGCCAAAATAAATCCTTCCTCCATTAAGTGGCTTCTGTCCCAAACATGATCACAGAGGAGAAAAGTAGCTCAGACAGTCTTTATAATAACTCCTTATAGTGGTGCAGTCAAATCTTAAAGAAAGACAGCTGTGGGCATAATAAGAATTCATGCCCAGGGCTGGTCTGATGGCTCAGTTGGTAAGCTCATTGGCCAACCAGACTACCTAGCCAAAAAGATGATCCCAGGTTCAGTAAGAGACGCTACCTGAAAAAGTAAGTTGCAGGATGAACAGGAAAGGTACCAGAACATCATAGACTTCTGGCCCTCCTCAAGTCTGACATACAGATCACATATACTTCTACACATATGTGCACATGCCCACATGGATATGTACATATGCCCCACACATACATACTCATACACACTCATATACACTCACACAGACACAGGTACACAGGGGCACTCTCACATACATGCACACTCATGTACACACACACATACACACACACATATTGAGGAGCGTGAGATAGTCGTAAAGTTAATGAATTGAGAGGTCTTATGATTTGAATGTCTTGCCCCCCCACACACATGCTCATGTGGACAGCTTGGTTCCAGAAGAATTCTTCTGTAGTCACTGGCAATGCAGAAGGAAGGGCTAGCTCGAGGAAGCCAGTGACTGGAAGCATGTCATTCAGACGGTGTCTTTGCCTTATGCTCTTCTTGACTCTGCTTCCTAATTGTCAAGAGGTGAAATGGCCTCCTCCATGCCTCAGGCCCACAGCAATGGAACCCCTCCCCCATGAATCAAATCCTTTGGGACAATGAGCCCAAATAAACCACTCCTCCTTTGACCTGTTTCTATTTCTTTTTTTTTCATTATTTTATGTGTATGAATGTTTTGTCTGCATGTATGTCTGAACCACATGCGTTCAGTACCTAAGAAAGCAAGAAGAAGGCTTCAGATCCTCTAGGGCTGAAA
Organism: Apodemus sylvaticus; assembly: GCF_947179515.1. Classification (NCBI taxonomy): domain Eukaryota; kingdom Metazoa; phylum Chordata; class Mammalia; order Rodentia; family Muridae; genus Apodemus; species Apodemus sylvaticus. Next base: position 59,884,752 of record NC_067479.1, on the reverse strand, counting down.
TTACTGAAGATGGTTGTGAATAGCCATGTGGGTGCTAGGAATTGAAGCCAAGTCTCTGCAAGAGCAGCCAGTGTGCTTAATCACTTAATAATCTCTCCAGCAACCCTTAAGCTGTTTTAAGAGATATTTGTCATAGAGAAAGAAAAAGGGAGTGACAAGAAAGTTGGAGAAGACTTCCTTTATTTTAATGTTGAGGCATATTGTGTCTTATCTCAAGCATGAATGAGAGCAATTCTTTGTGATATCACTCTTCAGTGGCCATTGACAGATAGGAACAGGCCAGTTGATGGGTTAAACGCTGGGAGAGAGCAGAGATCAGTAGGTAGAAACCTAAGGTTAGGGATGACTCTAATTCATTGCATGGGGTGCTATGTTCTAACTCATTGCATGGGGTGCTATGTTCTAACTCATTGCATGGGGTGCTATGTTCTAACTCATTGTGTGGGGTACTATGTTCTAACTACAGCAAACAGCAGAGCCCAGTTCTAAGATCTGGCCCCAGGGTTGAACAACTAGCAGAGCAGAGAAGCATACCTTCCATGCCTGCCTGATGTTAGGCTTTCCCTGTGTTTCCACTGACTGGCCTAGCACGGACCACTGAAGACCCATGAGCTCAACTGTTAACCGATGCCTGCTTGGTTTTAATGCACATCCTACGGGGCCAGAAGTGGAATAGGCATACTGAGACAGGTGATAATACTTACCATGCAACAATCAAACCCCTCACACACTGAAATGTTGGATTTATGGTCCTATGGCTCAACAATAATCACGCAATGCAAATATGTTATTAATATTTAAACAAACCAAGAGGAAAGCTGCCAGGATGAGGTGGGAAAGAAACAGGGATGGTTTAAGACACTGCCAATTTTTAAAGATTTTGAAATCTAAAATTTTTCTTTTTTTCCAGGTTCAACAGTCAATCCATCAGGAACTAAAATAATTTGAGCTTCCAACTTCCCAATGAGGATCCTTCTAGAAGCCCTGGGTGGGCATTTTCACCATATCACTTACTGCTTGTCTCGTGGCATTTAAACTGGTAACATAAAACCCAGGGAAGGGGGCCGGTTTTTAATATCCAAACCACCAAGACTAAATCTGGGTTTGTGAGCCTCCAAGGCTTCATTAAAGGGGAGGATAATATCAGCTTAGACTTCACCTCAACCCACGAGACATCTGAATTCTGATTTATGATCTAAGTTGGACCAGCATAAGCAAGCAAGAAGTCTCATGTTCCGTTGCTTTTCAAAAGTGTAAAGTAATAGTAAAAGGACCAAACTTTGCTCAGTGGCTGATGGGATCACCCACGGGGTCATGAGGGGAGCTGGAGGTCAAAGGAAGAGTCCAGAACAAGCTGTTTCTTCTTCTTGAATTTGTTGCTGCATGACTTAGTGATCGAGTTTAGAGTCCTGACTTTCTGAGAGTTTCAAGTGACAAAGAACACTGTTCCCTGCATTCTGAGGACCTGCTTTATGTCTTTCCTAAATGGAGGGGTGCCAGAGGCCCAGGGGACATGCCTGTCTTAAAATGGGGAACAGGATACAGTGATGATAGAAAGTATGGTCACATGGGATGTGTCTTGCAAGCTACTTGAAGGTGACGATCTCTTGCAACTCCATCCAGTTGTTTTTTTTTAAGATTTATTCATTTATTATGTGTAAATACACTGTAGCTGTCTTCAGACACTCCAGAAGAGGAAGTCAGATCTCATTACAGATGGCTGTGAGCTACCATATGGTTGCTGGGATTTGAACTCAGGACCTTTGGAAGAGTAGTCACTGTTCTTAACAGCTGAGCCAGGGTCATTTTTAAAGTTCTGTTGGAGGGGAGAGTTGGGGAGAAACTAGTAAGTGGGCTATCCTGGGTAAGAGTCAACATGCTTAAAGGTAAACAATATCTTACAGTATAGAAAGTATTTTCACACACACAAGCTAATTCAGAGCCTTTCTGTGAAGGAACTTTCTTTCTACAGAGGTATATTCCGGTTTAGGAATGGCAAGGACATCTTGAGCCCACGGATCCTGGCTCAAAGCCCTTTCTCTGTGGCCTGGCTTGACATGGAATACAGTAAACAGAGCCTGAGGATACCATTTAAATGTCCTTCTAGTCACCCTAACCTAGTTTGCAAGCTTCGGGTCTCCAGGAGCAACTTTATCTCAAAGAGTAAGAGGGGGCTGGAGAGACAGTTCAGTTATTAAGAACATGTATGCAACCATGGGGATGAATGTTCAGATCCTAGCCCATACAGAACACGCCAGACATCCCACGAATTCGTTTGACTACAGCTCCCTACTTTGGCATCCATATGCAGCATGTACAGGCATACACACTTGCACATACATTCATGCTTAGATTTCTTTGATGTGCTTAAGTCCAAATTTGGGAGGAGGGGTTCTGTGTAGCCCTGGCTATCCTGGACCAGGCTGGCCCTGAACTCAGAGATTCGCCAGTGCTGGGATTAAAGGGGTGCACTACCACTGCTCTACAAGTCAGAATGTGTATGCCATTCTGACAGGTAGGATCTACTTTTATTTCACCGATGTGGAAATGAGGCCCGTGGAGATGATGATGTACTCAGCCTGGATCCCACACACCAATCAAATATATATATATTGTTGATCAGTAGCTTTCAGTCAAGTGCCTTGGGTTAAGGGGCTCATGGACTCTGTAAGGTCAAAGAAGGCGAGTTGTCCTACATCAGCCTTGTCCCTTAGGCATCCCTTTGCCCTTCTTGAGGACAGATTATGGGGATCCCCCTATAGTATTCAATCCAATTCAATTTCTGAATGGGTACGTACAGCAAAAAGAAATCTTTACCACGTTAGGTACCTCTCATTATCAAGACGGCCTTCCAGCCTGGGGCTCCCAAAGCACTGAAAATAATGTGACCTCACCGTTTTCTACTGTTAGGAACTATCCTGGGACCAGGTCCAGCTGAAACCTCCGTCTGTACAAAGAGCCACGCAAAGTTTATTTTGCTGGCAGTGCACATGACTTTGCAAACAAGTAGGCTTTTTTATTTTTCAGGTCAATTAAACTTGTGTTCAATAGAATCGCACCACAGATGAGAAGAGGGCTGGGAACCGAGGTTATTGATTACGTGTTGGTGACACCTGGGGAGAGGCTCTCCTTGTTGAACTTGATTAAAAATCGTTTGCAAATCTGAATTTCCACAGAGCCACATCATTTTCCACCATCCCCATCCACCACCCTTCCAATCTTGCTGAAGATGTTTTGCTAGTGGTAGTGTATTTAATTCAAAGACCACCTGTGCTGGGTATGGACCAGGCACCGCTACAGACAGTGATAAGTGTTTTCTTGTAAAGTGAAAGAAAAAAAATAACCTTACTAACATCGTGGCAAGAAGAAGTCTTCAATCTAAGTGTTATTTTTCAGTACGTTAAACCTAGTAGGGTTTCTAATCTCACAGAAGTTATCTCTCCCAGAGCCAACTTTTCTCAGCTCTAAAATAGAGATAATGATGTTTGTCTCATCCAGCCCTGTACCAAATGAGGCTGGCCTCATTTGTTAGTAAGACAATAGTCTCACAACCACAGATAGAATAATACCCCAGCTACCCAGATCAGATCCATAGAACTTAATTATTGAACAAATTTGAGCTTTCAATACCTCCAAATTCTATAAGTTTTACAGAAAACATGTAGACATAAGAATTTAAGAAAAATGTTGTAGGTTTGGTTGTGTTGCAAGGAAACTAATAGACATGTCTGTAACAATGACCTAGCTTTATGAGTCTCTGATAGAAAACCTCAAGTAGTCAGGCTCAGAACTTCAGAGGCTGAGACAGAACAATGGGAGTTTTAGCATAGCCTGGGCAACATACAGAGCTCAGAGCTAACCTGGGTTCTAGAGTAAGACTCTGACTCAAAACAAGGAAGGAAACAAAAACACCACTGAAACCAAAAGCAAACAACATATTCAAATGTAAAAACGGAAGATCTGTGTTGGAGTCCTGACTGTCTCTCTGTGTAACCCCAAGGACTTCATTCAAGTCTCTGCCTGGTCTCCTCATCTGGCAAATATACAAGGTGATGCCTTCCTTAAAGGGAAAGCTTCAGTTTCCCACCAAATCAACACATGGCTGTGGTCATTTTCATTCATAATTGTCATGGCTGGGAGGGAAGCTTAATTTTTTTATTCGATATATTCTTTATTTATATTTCAAATGATTTTCCCTTTCCTGGATCCCCCCCCCTCCCTGAAAGTCCCATAAGTTCTTTTCCTTCCCCCTCTTCCCCATCTACCCCTTCCCACTTCCCTGTCCTGGTACTCCCCTACACTGCTGCACTAAGCTTTTCCAGGACCGGGGGCCACTCCTTCCTTCATCTTGGGCACCATTTGATATATGCATTGTGTCTTGGGTATTCCAAACTTCTAGGCTAATATCCATTTCTCAGTGAGTTGCATACCATGAGTGTTCTTTTGAGACTGGGTTACCTCACTTAGTATGATGTCCTCCAGCTCCATCCATTTGTCTAAGCATTTCATGAATTCATTGTTTCTAATGGCTGAATAATACTCCATTGTGTATATATACCACATTTTTTACATCCATTCTTCTGTTGAGGGACATCTGGGTTCTTTCCAGCTTCTGGCTATTATAAATAGGGCTGCTATGAACATAGTAGAGCATGTGTCCTTATCACATGCTGGGGAATCCTCTGGGTATATGCCCAGGAGTGGTATAGCGGGGTCCTCAGGAAGTGTCATGCCCAGTTTTCTGAGGAACCACCAGACTGACTTCCAGAGTGGTAGTACCAGCTTGCAATCCCACCAGCAGTGGAGGAGTGTTCCTCTTTCTCCACATGAGAGAGGCTTATTTTATCAACCAAAAATCACAGAAAAAAAAAGACAGCAGACATTAAAGCAACCCCTGCTCCTCTCAAAAATAACAGGTGCTCCCTCAGACCTTCCACACTTGTGAAAACTGGCTTGTTTCCACGGGTGCATTCTCTCAAAACGCCCCATCATGTCCTTGCATTGATCATTTATGACTGTCGGGTTCATGCCACTGGATGGCCCTACAGGAAAGATAGAAGACACACCAGAATTTAACATCTATTCCATCTGAGGCAGTTCATTAACTATATTAGCATACGTCAATTATGTCGCTGCTTCTTCTGAACATTATGAAGGAGAGATAAACCAAACTTTCATGTGTAACACCCAAGGAAACTGAGGCACGCAAAATGTTAAATGGCTTGCTGATAGTAAAGAGCGAAGCTTGGTCTCAGACCAGGCCATGCAGACTGCAACAGCCAGACTCTTCCATTCACCCACGAAGGAGGCTTCCTACAAGATCACAGAGCACAGCCCATCTGCATCACATGAGAGTTCTAATAAGAATAATGCTAAGCTCCTAGCTTGCTGGTTCCCTGTTAGTATCTTCCAAGGCCGTGAGAAAGGGAATGAAGATCAGAGCATCACCTAGTTGACTGAGAGAAGTATCCGGAGATGCATGAGACAGACCGTAATTCTTGTTGAATATATCATCTGGGAAATGCTGCCTTTTTCTCCCTTCCTTTCTAACTTCCTCACTTCCATCCTTCCTCTCTAAATTCCTTCCTCTCTCCCTTTATTTCCTTCCTTCCTAACTTCCCCCTTTCCTAATTACTTCCTTATGACTTCCTCCCTCCCTTCCTAACTCCCTTCTTTCCTCTCTTCCTAATTCTCTCCCTTCTTTCTATCCTAACTTCCCTCCCTCCCTTCCTTCCCTCTCCCCCTCCCTTGTTTCTTCCTTCTTCCTTGCCCTCTGTCTTCTCTCCTTCCCTTCTCCCCATCCCTCACTGGGTCTCTCTCTCTCTCTCTCTCCCATATCTTCCTTCCTTCTTTCCCTGTTTATATGGCACCCTAAAGCTAACTCAGATACATACTTTATATAAAGAGAAAATCTGAAACATATTACAACAACTCAGTCCTATTGCCCAGGAAGAAGGGACTCTGCTTTCTGAAGCAGCCAGGCCAAGGGGTCTACTGAGGGAGACTGTCACTTCTGCCCAGTGTGGCACCTGACTTGTTTTGCAAACATCTGCACACATGTGCACATATCAGATGAGGGTCAGACATATCCTTCACAGCACAACTCTGCCCAGAAGGTATAAGAGAAAGAACATCTGTGAGAAGCATGTAGAACCCTCTCGTTTAATCGATTACACCTACCAAAGAAATCCTACAAGATAAGGACTCTTGGTCTCATTTTGCATTTTATACAAAAGGCACTAAACTCCCTGTTTAAAAGTCTCAATAAGGGCTGGAGAGATGACTTAGTGGTTAAGAGCACTGAGGTCTTGAGTTCAATTCCCAGCAAACACATGGTAGCTTACAACCATCTTTAATGGGATCCCATGCCCTCTTCTGGTGTATCTGAGACAGTGACAGTGTACTCATATACATAAAATAGATAAATCTTTAAAAAAAATAGCTTCAATAAATAGAACTTAATTGAATTTTATCTTTGGATGATTTAAAATGAAACAATTTCTCATTTATAATTACTATTCCTGGAGTATTGGTTGCCTTTCCTGTCACCCTGAAAAAAAAAAAAACCTCTGACCAAAGTAACCCGAGGGAGAAAATCCTGACTTGAGACTCACAGCTTCAGATGGTTCAGTCCATTATGACAGAGAAAGTAGTCTGACAAGGGAGGCTCAGTCCACAGCATGGGAAGGTGAGACAGCTCCAGCTCACACAGCTTAGATGAGAAGGCCAAGAGCACAGGCCAGAACCAGAGGCCAGAATAGCCATCAAAGACCCGCCGGTTCCTCATCCAGGCTAAACTGTCTCCCATGACAGCCTCACCAACAGAGGACCATATGTGGAAACACATGGCCTGTGAGGACCTCTCACCTTAAGCCACAGCACCTGTCACAGGCCTGCCACGGACACGTGGTCTCTGCTCTCCCAATTAAACCACAGGGAAGGCTGCTCCCTCCACCTCAAAAAGTTAGGTTTAGGCAGGCTAAGCAATATTTTTAAAGCTATACACCTAGTAAGAACTGGAGACCCAGTCTTAACCCAGGCCTCTAGCATGCCAAAGGCACGACTCTCTGGGCTCTGTGACAATGTACTGGCAGAAAGCAACAAAACCAGGTGCAATATGAATGGACCAGGAGTGGGTGTGGACATTTCCATAGAACAACTGTGATGGTTGAGACACACCCGAGCTAAACAGGAAGACAGGCGCCTCTCTGAAGCAAAACAAAACAAAACAAAACAACAAAACAAACAAACAAAAACAAAAAAAAAACAGTAACAAAAGGACCCACAGAGGACCTAGGGTCAAAGACACTGAAGAACCCCAAATGAGAAAGGTATTTCTGAATGTAACTTTGAAGCGATGTCTTTAAAGCAAATGAAGAAAAGAAGTTATGAACAGTGATTTACAGTGTAGGAAAGCCAGCAGACCATGGCCACATCTGCCTCAGTTTGCCCACCCTGTGTGTTGCCATTCATAGACAGGGCTTCTGGGTTTCTGACTTGAATGATGGGACCTAAAGCCGCTGCTAGCCTTGAGGCTGATGCTAAACTATTTTGTGAGAGAAATCAGATGAACAGAAGCGAACCGGTACAGAAGCGTGGGGCAGGTGGCAAGAAAGACGTCCGAATGACGGGGAGGAGAGGAAACGTGTAAAGTGCATCTGTACGTACATATGGCTGAAACTGGAGTTGGATTAGAAATTACTCAGAAGCTAATTAGTGCTGGGAGAGAATCCTTTTGTCACTGGCTTGATCTAAGCACTTTATCTCCGTGAACAATGGGGCCCGGGCTGCACTGCCTTAGGCTAGTGAGTAATGGCCTCCGCCATCTGGGACTGTTCTCCAGGGCCTGAACCCATGGGGAGCTTCTCAAATGGGAATAGCGCCCCCATGGAAACTCCTCTGCTGCCCCCAGGCCCCTGACAGTCAGGAGCTGTGATCTTAGCACAAGGAACAAGATGGCCCAGGAAAGAACCTGAAGTTCTTCCCTTATCTTAGGTCTTCCCTCCTTGGCCTTTCTTCTTCTTCTTTATTTTTAAAGCTGTGAAATAGTAACGGTCTTTGAAGGAAGAGAAGCAAAGTATTGCAGGGCGGAGCTGCTTATGACTGTGCTGAGCCAATAAAGGCCAAGCAGAGATACAGAGAAGGGTGAGCAGGGGGCAAACCTCTGCTGTGGCTCAGTGTTGGAGGCTTCAGTTCACAGTGGGTGGGTCCCATTGTTGTCAGGCAAACAGTGAGGGAGAATATCGCTCCTGAAGTATGGGGGTGGGGTGGGGCCGACACATGACACAACATTGACAGACCATTCATCTCATGGCTACCAGGAAGGAAAGAATGGAAGAAGGAAAGAGCACAATCCCACAATCCCCTTCCAAGATATCCCTCCCCCACAATGAGTTTCCTTCTGGTGCAGAATTTCCCCTGTCCAATCACACTGGGGCAGTGGAAGGCCTGTGATTGGACAAGAAAGGGGAGGCGGAGCTGGGAGTTGGTGGGGGAGAGAGCGGTCTCAGGAGGAGAAGGGAGGAAAACCGAAATGGCTTCCGATGTGGCCCTGCCTGGCATTCACAAGCCACAAATAGCTATGTTTTTATAAGGTTGGAAATATCAGAATAAAGCTATTATCATTATCAATTGGTTCTAAAATTATTGCATTCACATCTTGTAAATTGTAATAGTATTTATACATAAATCGGATTGGTTAATTAAGCTTTAAGAGTTTTAGTTTACTTGGTTACTGGAGTGTGGGGTTTATGGCGGAGAGGGAGCACAGCTCGGATGCTGGAAGAGCTACCTGGGAGAGAATAGCTCGAGAACACGCCGAGGGGTCCTGGCGGGGCAGGAGAGCTGGCGGGATATTCCCTCTCTCCAGGCCCCATCCTTCAGTGCCTCAACCTCTACCTGCCTCAGTAGTACCCTGGATGGGTGGCACATGGACCCTCACGGGACATGCAAAGCCTAGAGAACAGCCAACATCCACTCGGCGCTTGCTCCGTTCTGTGAAGGCCTTTGCACACATTAACATGGTTCTCCCAACAGTGCTGTGAGTCACGCCCTGTTTTCCTCTCACCCCGAAGGTCAAGTATAACCTAGCGCTATAACCTGCAAGAATGAAGTTGGTTCTTCACATCAAGAATCCTGGGGCTGATTTTCCTAGTCAATGTGGTTTTTAGTTGTCTCCTAAACATTTATTCTTATATTCCCAGAAAACTGTAGCTCCCAGAAAACCTCTCTTCAGAGAAGCTTCCTTTTGCCATAGGCAATGAGCCACAGACATCTACAGCTGGTCAAACGCAGAGTTTAAGCTACTGTGAGGTCCCCAGTCCCAGTTGGTATTTCTACAATGCAGCCCCTGCATCTGTGTCTCAGAGAATATCAACAAAGAGAGGGCAGAAAGATTATAGGATTCAAAGGACCAAAACACTTTCAGACTGCATCTTTTATATATGATAGGGATGCTTCACTCATAAAATCCCAACAATATGGTTGCCTAAATAAGACCTGGAGAATGACCATGTCCATCAGTATACCTCATGGATGAGGAAAGTTTCATAAGGACCTCCCCTAGATGAAGAGCTGCAGATAGTCAGTGATACCTAAACACTGGAGAATACATTTTTTCCAGGGATAGTAGGTTCTCCAGTCCCAAGGGGTCATTCCTAAACACAGGTACTTAGTAGCAACCCTAACTGGATTTAGTAGGATATCTCTATGTCTATACCTATCTATAGATATCTATACTGTCTATATATCTGTAGATATTTATATCTATAGGTATACACAGAAACATGAGAATCATGAGACTTGATAGGCACTAACTAGCCAAGCTCCAGGCTCTGTGAGAAATCCTGGAGTGAGGTTGTCTCCCTCTGGCTGCTGCATGGGAGGCATAGGGATCTATACACTTGCAGATACAGATACAGATACAGATACAGATACAAATACAGATACAAATACAAATACAGATACACACACACACACACACACACATATAATTCTAGAAGAAGAGGAAATGATTCTGAGAAGGGAGTATGAGGGTTAGGAAAGAGGGAAGGAATGTAATGATATAAATACTGTGTATTTAAGTATAAAATTTTCAAAAAAATTAAAAATACACATAAAAAATTCTGTGATTAGAAAGATAGCTTAGCAGCAGGTGAGAGAGCACACTTGCTGGGCAAGCATGAGGATCTGAGTTCAAATTCCCAGCACCCATACAAGAAAAGAAACAAGCATGGGCACACATTCTGTAATTCCAGCACTGTGTGGGACAGAGACACAAGGATCATTGGGACTTGATAGCCACTAGCCCAGCTCCAGGCTCTGTGAGAGGTCCTAGGACAGGGATGTCTCTCGCTGCTGCACGGGAGTCACAAGCACACACTGCACACTTGCATGTGCATGTACCACACACACACTCACACACACACACACACACACACACACTCACTCACTCACACACTTACACACATACTCACACACACTGAATTCCTTTTATCTTATTAATATTTTATTAAGAGATATTTTAGAAGAAACTAATATGGGAGAAAAGGCTTTATTATTTTATTTAATTTTAATTGTGTACATAATATAGAATTTAAAATAGTACCTCAAGGCTTCAAATGAAACCTAAGTCCTCTCCCTTAAGACACTCCCAATTCCCACACCCCACAAGCAGCTATTCCCAATTATTTAGTTGCTGTAGTTGTAGTTGCTCTCCAGCCTTGTATTTCAAAATGAAAAGTCTGTAGCTCTTCTCAGCTTTTCAGTTGCCTGGGCTTCTAAATCTGGAAGGTAAGGATTTATCTCTTTGTGCGCGTTATAAACATATAATTATTAAGCAATATTCAGTTGAATCAATATTTTCTGCTTTTCATTTTAATCTTGAAAATATTACTTACCAAGTCAAGTAATCAAGTGGTCACATTCTACTTCCTGTCACAGTGCTCCTCCTCACATCCTACTTCCTGTCACAGTGCTCCTCCTCACATCCTACTTCCTGTCACAGTGCTCCTCCTCACATCCTACTTCCTGTCACAGTGCTCCTCCTCACATCCTACTTCCTGTCACAGTGCTCCTCCTCACATTCTACTTCCTGTCAGTGTTCCTCCCCTCCTTCCAGAGTTCATGTTCCATTGGATTTGTCTAGCTTTCCATGAATCACTCACAAAAATTAAGCTCCTATTTCCCACTAGACTTATGAATGTCTACTTAATATAATCAAACTTATCCATTATGCTTGTTATTTCATTTTTATGAAAATGCCCTACTTAATATATTTTATTAGTCCCTCAAGAATTCATGCATGTATGTAATGTATTTTGATCATATTCCTACATGCACACACACACACACACACACTTCTTACCCAACTTTTCCCAGATCTACTTTCACCCACTTCTCCCAACTTCACGTCCTCCATTTTTTTAAAATAACCTTTGGGAAATATCTTGATACTCTGCCACTTCCTGCCTCTCTCTAGAAAAATTTCCTTCTAGATATTTTCCCCACATAAATCTCTCTAGCCTAATACCAAGGCCTCGGTTCTTCCCTAGACTGTGCAGTCTTTGTTATTTATCCTCTCTCCTGGGACTAGAACCCAAGTGGCTTCCTGAGATTGTCTGGAAAATATGAACAGTCTGAAAATATACTTTCTCTAGTTTGTGTTTTCTCTAGACAAAATAAATAATCACGAATGAGTATAAAATCCAGGGTACCAATAACTTTACCTCAAAAAACTTGAGACAATTTTATGTTTTTCTGATTTTTTTTTCAGAGAGATTTTCCTAATCTTATATTTCTAATGTTTAACCAATATTCATTATTTCTATTATCTTATTTTAATTTGTAATAGTTATATTTTAATCTATCAACACACACACATACAAGCATATGCACACACACACACACACACACACACACACACTTAATGTAGTCCCAGGTTTAGCAAACTAGCTCACCTTTCCTCTAGAAAAACATTGCACTAATTATGTCTTCACATTTTCTTGTGGTTTCTCAGCTTCCTCTGAGCAACATTCTTTCTGTTTATTGATATCTTTTCCATATTGTTTTTGGTGGTGGTGGTGGTGGTGGGTTTTTTTGTTTTGTTTGTTTTGTTTTTCGAGACAGGGTTTCTCTGTGTAGCCCTGGCTGTCCTGGAACTCACTCTGTAGACCAGGCTGGCCTCAAACTCAGAAATCTGCCTGCCAAGTGTTGGGATTAAAGAAGTATGCCACCACTGCCCAGCTGGTAGTTTTTATTTATTAGATTGATTGGTTGGTTTTTGGTCTTTTGTTTGGTTGGTTTTGTTGTTTTGCTTTTGCTTTTGTTTTGTTTTGTTTTGTGACAGGGTTTGTCTGCATAGTCCTAGGTGTCCTGGAATCTGTAGATCAGGCTGGCCTCCAATTCTTAGAGATCCCGACTGCCTCTGTTTCCAAGTGCTAGAATTAAAGGCATGTGCTGCCACCACCTAGCTTCCATTATTGGTTGTAATGTGTTATTATCATTTTAATTAGACTTTCAAAGGAGGCTGGGTGAGATAATTTCAGTGTGTTTAGTTTGCCTTGCTTAATCAAGAGTTCAGTGGTAGCATTTCATATCTGTGAGAAAAACCTCCATTATTTAATTAGTAGCATGGAAGTGAAGGGGAAACATATTTGGATTTCTATGTACTAATTATCAAAAATGAATATTTCAAATTGAAAAACTAAAAGATACATAATTATGTTAATTCAGTTTTTCATTGGGAACATGTTTTAAGGATGCTATATAACACATGAAAGGAAGTTACTATCTCAATGACAAAATAAAGCAGCTCATAATAAATGACAAAATAAAATATAAGCGGTTACACATCCTGACACAACACAGGATAATAATTATTTTCTGGTCAATGTTTTTAGCTCATCTTCCTACAGAGCAAAATGCTAATCTGTCTAGTAATGGCAACTTAGCATGACAATCTATTGAATGTTAAATGTTTAATTACCCAATAATAAAAAAATCAACTTCTAGAATTTTTTTTTGTTTAGGAAATTATGTGTGTACAAAGACTTTTCATTACAAAATTATTGGGGTTATTTTTTTATTTACACTCCATCCCAATTTCAGACCCACCACCCTTCTCCTCTCCTCCCGGTCCCACTCCCACAAATCACCCCCCCTACACACACACACACTATACTCCCTTTCAGAGAAGGGGAACCCTCCCTTGGGTGCCACCCCCCAAATTATTATTTTTAATAATGATTTTTATGTGCACTGGTGTTTTATGTGTAACTATATCTGTATTAGGGTATCAGTTCCTTGGAACTGAAGTTACAGACAGTTGTGAGCAACCACGAGAGTGCTGGGACTTGAACCCAGGTCCTCTGGAAGAGCAACTGGTACTCTTAACGGCTGAGCCAGGCCCATCATTCCCCCCTCGTCTCCTCTCCCACTCTAAGATTCCTAAGACACATTCCCAGCCCACTAGTCCTTAGCCTTTTATGAACAACGTTGTAATTGAACACTTTTTTGCCATAAGAAAATATTGGTTATATGGTACAAATGAAACTAATAGAACTATATTTTTTTCCTATAAAGCATGAAGCCACTCAGAGAAGGAATAAAAATGTTTATTCACGTGCACAGGGGAAATGTGTTCTGTATTCTCACCACCACGACAAATAACTGACAGAGAATCTTGTGGAGGAAGGCTTTATCTGGGTTCACAGTTTTGGAAACTATCAGTCCATTGCGGCAGAAAACACCGTGGAGGAGCAGGTAGAGGGGCTCCTCACATATCAAAGATCAAGAAAGAGCAAGCTCAGACTTGGAGAGGGCCTTGGAAGCCTAGCCAGTGAGACCACATGTCTCAAACATTGCTCTCACCTAAAAGACAGCCATTCACGGTGTGGATCCAGCATTCAAACACATGAGACAACAACAGAGGATATTTCTAGAATGTTCTAGAAAGAAGCTCAAGGAACTCCATAGATCAGCTTTCTCTGGACTAAGGGCATTTAACTTTCTTAAAGTTATCGTCATTTTTGGAATTTCTCTAAAATATGCAGGTTCCTTTTTAAATGAGCAGAGAAACAAAACATTTTTATTAAAAATACACTTCATCTAAAATAGCACCACGGTATAAAATACTTAGGAATAAGCTATAGAAATATGAAGAGCATTTGTGAACAAACTTTAAGGAAAGGACACATGAAAGATTTAGGTCAGGATTCCATTGAGAAATACTTGACTATATGGGAAGTCAGTTCTTAAACAATCCTTTACAGAGCATTCTTTTGTCTACTCACACTGAAAGTTTTTATTCTTGTTTTTCAATGAAGTCCCTGGGAATACTGAGACATGGGAAGAATTTACAAACTTGGAATGAAAACAAAAATGTATTATCTTTTTGGAGAACAACTTCAAAAACTTAACAAAAGTTCCAACCTTAGCTTGGCATAGTACACATGCTTATAAACCTACCTGTTGGGAGCCCGAGGAGGAGGGGAGGAGGAGTTGTCAAGGTCATCCTTCAACATAGCTAATTTCTAGGCCAGCCTGGGATATTTGTGAACCTGTGTATTAGTTGTTTTAAACCACCATGCTCTCAGGAAGCTGAGAGAACAAACCAGAATGGCCTGGGCTTTTGAAATTCCCACCCTCTAGTGACTCATTTCCCCAGTGCAAGGAGGCACCCCCCCCCCAATCCTCCAGAACAGCATCTCCAAATGATGCTTGGCACTGTGGGTGACATCTTATTCTAACACCCCCATCCCATGTGAAAACAATAACAGGTACTCTAATCTTTGGATCATTTTGTCCCATATGAAGAACTTGTTTCAAGAAATCGTTTTTGAGAAAAATAATTGAGGATTTGTGTATTTCATTTTTAACCAGTAACTTTATGATAAAGAAAACAAATAATCAATGCTAGTTGCATTTAATCTATAGACTACCTAAATTGTGTCACATCTACACATGATAATATAATTGGAAATAAGATCTCTAAAGATTTTTATTACATTAGGAAGTCAGGTTTTTGTTTGGTTGGTTGGTTTTGTTTTTGTTTGGTTTGGATTTAGCCTTTGGTAGGAAATCTATTCCATATACAAAATATACAGACAGCACAAACTATACTAAATGTTTTTGTTTGTGTTTAATGAGGATACAAAGTTGAATGGGTATAAAAGGAGGGGAGGATCAGTAGACAACTTGCAAGACTCAAGTCTTTGTTTCAACCAATGTGGATTCAGGGGGTCAATTGGCTTTGTCAAGTTCAGCAGTGAGTGCCTTTTCCCTCTGAACTCTCTCACTTGTCTCTCAAAGTGTTAAGATGGACTCAAGAAAATAGAAACCAAGCAAAGTATTCTTAAGAGACATAGACATAATTGATTCTCACAGAATTAGGCAAAATGAAAAACTGGACGTTACTAATCTTGCCTCATCCAGCCCACCAGCCCAAACCAA
This sequence comes from Apodemus sylvaticus, assembly GCF_947179515.1. Lineage (NCBI taxonomy): Eukaryota > Metazoa > Chordata > Mammalia > Rodentia > Muridae > Apodemus > Apodemus sylvaticus. The sequence continues at coordinate 59,869,302 of NC_067479.1, read as the reverse complement.
CTCATCTTGGTACTGCCACAATGCACGCAGTCTAATGTGGCAAGCTCCCTGAACTCCAATTGCCCTTGGCCCACGAATTTCAATCCCCAAATACTAGGAATTGATAACCTCAAAATTTAAAAGGTCCAGGAGGCAGCAGAAGCCCAGCCCCTCAGTAACAGAGATGGGAGAGTCTATGAGTTCCCTAGCTCCACTGCGTCTGGACCCCACACCCCCATATTACGTTGGAATTGGAACGAACCAAACAAACTCCACTCCCAACCCTAGCAGCTATAATGGGACCAATCTAAATTCACCCTGGGGGAGCTCCAACGGAAGTCCTCATAGTTCTTCCTGTGTAGTTTCCTGAAGCCACACACATGATGAACCCCAGAAATGGCGGCCATTTGTGTTCCCAGGCCTCCAAGATGACCTGGATGGCTTGTATCAACAGCTTAACCAAGTATGCTTCTTCTAAGTTGTTTGCACCGGAAAGGGCCCCACTCCTTTGCGTTTGCCACACTTCAGTGTTCATCTTTAACAGAGAAGAGGGCAGGACCCGTTTAAATGCAGATTCTGGGCTTCCCTGTGAGCCGTCCTTATTTTTACTCGATCGATTGTGAATGGATCGTTTGCAGGCTCCAGGCAATTGGAACTTCAGCCCTAGTCATGGGGGAGAAAAACTTTAAGAAACTCAGTGCACAAGGAGACATTGCCCTGGGCCATCTAGAAAGTTCTGCTTCCAGTCTGGAACCCTAGTTAAGATTCCTCAGCTTGAGTCTTCAGAATCATGAGTGCTGGACCTCTTCTTTATGAAACAAGGTCTCTGTGTGGCACTGGGAGAAACTTGTTGATTCTGCGGCTAGCAATCTGGGGTTATTCGAGAAAGTATAGCCATGGTTGATAATAATAATAATAATAATAATAATAATAGTAATAATAATAATAAACCTTCAGGGAGGGAAAGACAAATTATCAAACAACTGGTAGAAATCCTGGTCCCTCTGGTTAACTACTCTACTTACAGCCATGGCTGGGCCATTAATCCTTTTGCTCCTGGAGCTGAGAAAGTCCCTACTAGGGATGGCCTCTGATGGACTAGATCTTTGTTTCCACTTTGGATTCTAAGGTCAAAATGGTGCCTCTAACATGGAGTCAGTTGTGATAAGGTCTTAAGGACTACTAAGGTCTGGGGACCTGTTACATTCCCCACTGGGCATGAGTTAAATTTTGGAGTCATCTTAGGGCAGGGGATTATATCTCTCTTCAGCACCAGTTGTTTAACAGAATGTAGTCTCTGGTTTATATAGTTAAGTTGAGCAAATCCCAGCAGCAAATGTGGAGATATCAACAACAGAGGACAATCACCACGGCTCTAGAAGAATAGGTGTCTTCTCAATATGTGCTGTATCAAAGGTTCTCCATAAACAATCCAAGTTGCTATAAACTCCTGCAGTAGGAGAATGGATGCAGGAGTAAGTGTAGGTGTTGACAGACATGTCGGGCCAGCTCTTCACTAAGTTAACAGTGAGGTTACTGTCTACTAGCCAATGATCCATAGTTAGTCCAAGTTTACACATTTCGGGCCAAGACTAGGGTAAACTGTTGGAAACATGGTGAGGAAACAGACAAAATTCAATAATGTTCTCTGTTTGGAACTAGGAAGCAGCCATATTTGCAGACAACCAATTGTTTGTGCCGTAGTGAGAATGTCAGAATTCCCCTTCCTTAGAAAGATACTAAGATGTAAGAAGTTAATTGCCTTAAGGCCAAGATGCCATCTCCCTGTTGACTTGAAAAAGACAGTGTGGAGTTAGTTCAAGAACAAGAAAAACAAGAGCTTTAAGCTTAAAATCAAAGATAAGTTAATGTGATCCTTCTAAAGGACACTATTTATTAGGTACAGGAACTAAACTGATAGAAATGGAGGTCTGGTAAGCTGCAGATTAATACAGTGAATTCATATACAGCACATAGTAAGAAGATCTATTCTTCTAAAGCTGTGGTGACCATACTCTGTTGCTGATGACTCCATGGTCAAGACGAAAGCATGACACTAACCACGGAGGATGGGTTAGCATCGCATGGACACTAGGCTCTCCTTTCCTCTATCAGGGAGGAAATGTAATGGAAGAAGTTTATGCAAGGAAAAGAAAGACCAAGGGAAAAGAAAACCAACCATGCCTTCGAACTGCGAATCATGCAGCTTTTATGTAGAAATGATGCTCAATAGCTATGAAAAGAAAAATCTAGAATCTTAACGAATCTTAAGGAATTTTAACAAGATGGAAGGAAGCCCGGGAAGCAAGCAGGAAGGAAAGAAAGAAGGAAGAAAACAGGCAGGAAGGAAGAGAGAAAGGGCGGGAGGGAGGGACTAGGAGGGAAGAAACAGGGTAATCTGAGAATGCAGCCTCAGTTGGGCTACAACCCACATGCACCCAGCAGCCTTTTCTTTCCCACGGATAACAACAGGCACCTTACTGAGACAGTCTGCTTGTTCCTAGATTACAGACAACCCAGGCCAGGCAGGGTCCCTCACTGGGTGAGTGAATTTATACCAAAAGAAGTATTGGTGGCCATACATCCTGCTCTCTGCCGCCTTCCCTGCCTCCTCCTGGGAATCAGAGAGCCAAGAAGCAGACTTGTAAAATGAAAGCAACCCTATCCCCAGAAAGCTGCTCATAGGAGACCATTTTTCTTCCTTCAGAATCCTCACCATGCTGTCCATCCCTGGTATTGGGGCCTGAATCACTCCTTAGAGCTTCTCCGACAGGCTTCTCTATCTGTCTGTCTGTCTGTCTCTGGCATTAGTAGCTTTTCTAATGAACTCATTCCCCAGACAAAACCCTTTAGGAAACAAGTTAACTGATTTACCACACGCTAGGAATGGATACCAGATTTTTTTTTCAGGTAGATTATTAACTCATACTGAAATTATATCAAAACAAGAACCCTGAAACTTAGATAATCTTTGTCATTGCCATTTTTTAGGTGAGATATGATATGTACTGCTATGCTTAAAATCAAGAAGTTTCTAAAGTATCAGACACAGATTTATCTTGGGTGTACTGGCTAGTTTTGGGTGTCAACTTGACACAGGCTGGAGTTATCACAGAGAAAGGAGCTTCAGTTGGAGAAGTGCCTCCATGAGATCCAGCTGTAAGGCATTTTCTCAAATAGTGATCAAGAGTAGAGGGCCCCTTGTGGGTGGTGCCATCCCTGGGCTGGTAGTCTTGGGTTCTATAAGAGAGCAAGCTGAGCAAGCCAGGGGAAGCAAGAAACATCCTTCCATGGCCTCTGCATCAGCTCCTGCTTCCTGCCGTATGTGAGTTCCAGTCCTGACCTCCTTTGGTGATGAGCAGCAATGTGGAACTGTAAGCTGAATAAACCCTTTCCTCCCCAGCTTGCTTCTTGGTCATGATGTTTATGCAGGAATAGAAACCTTGACTAGGACACTGGGCCTATGTGCCTTTGGGAGCTGTGTCTCTTCCATGGCATGTTGGCGTGGGCTTCAAATGCTAGAGCTGAGGCTGTGAGGTAGGACTGGGTAGGAAGCCAGAGCTTCACACAGGAAGCAAGATCTGACCTGAGCCTTGGAAAGGGGTGTGATATGATCAGGTCACAATCAGTGAGAGGTCCATTAAAAGTGGTGCCTCAAGCAAACGCAAATCCTCCTCCAGCACCATGTTTGCCTGCACAACTGCAAAACGCCAAGCTCACTATCCATGAGGATAATGGACTAAAGCTTGGAAACCGCAAGCCAGCCCCAGTTCAATGCTGTCCTTATAGGAAAAGAGAGTGTATGATGGTTTGTATATGCTTTGACCAGAGAGTTGCACTATTAGGAGGTGTGGCCTTGTTGGAGTAGGTGTGTCATTGTGGGTGTGGGCTTTAATACCCTAAGCCTAGCTACCTGAAAGTCAGTCTTCCACTAGCACCCTTCAGATGAAGATGTAGAATTCTCATCTCTTCCTGTACCATGCTTGCCTGGATGCTGCCATGTTTCACCTTGATGATAATGGACTGAACCTCTGTACTTATAAACCTGCCCCAATTAAATGTTGTCCTTATAAGAGTTGCCTTGGTCATGGTGTCTGTTCACATCAATAAAACCCTAATACATACAGACAGACAGGCAGAATTTATAGCTTTCATTTCACTGGATATGAAGAAAGATGAAAAATTAATGTTCATCTTCAGAAGTTATAATCATAAACAACAAAATAAACTCAAAGAAAATAGAAAGACATGATTAATGGAGGAATAGAAGTGAATGATGACTCCCTTTCCTTCCTCCCCAAAAAGAATAATAAATAAATAAATAAAGATAATCGATAAAGCTGAAAGCCTATTCTTTGAAACTAAAGATGGCATTTGGGGGTGCGGGATGGAGGGTATAACTTTTCAAGAAAATAAGAAAATTGTAAATAAATAATATCATAAACTGCAAAGGGGACTGTTAATATAATGTACTAATATTTTTAAACTTACATAAAATGGGCAAATGCATAGAAAAGTTACCTAACTACAAGTTACTTAAGAAGAAATTGAAAGTGTTAAAATCTACATTTATTAAAAACATTTAGACAATGATTTAAAAAGAAATTTCCCACACTAAAAGTGCTAGGCCTGGACTGGAGAGATGGCTCAGAAGTAAAGAGCACTGACTGCTCTTCCAGAAATCCTCAGTTCAATTCCCAGCAACCACACAGTGGCTCACAACCATCTGTAATGGGATCTGGTACCCTCTTCTAGTGTGTCTGAAGACAGCCACAATATATTCATATAAATAAATACAATTTTAAAAATGTGCTAGGCCCAGGTAATTTTACAGGAAACTTCCACAGACCCTGTCCTAACAGTAAAAGCATAATGCAGAGAAATAGTCCCTATTTTAATTCTGTGGAAACAGCAAAATTCTCATTCCATACATGGTATAACATGTTTGGAGAAAGAACTACTATACTTATGAATAAAAACATAGACCTTGTAAATGGGGAGATTTGAAAAATAAATTCAAGAGTACACGTAGACAATTAGAGTGGAACCAATTAGGGCTTAATGTAACAAAGCGAGGGGTTTTAATAATTTAAGAAACCAGGGCTAGGAAGAGAGCTCAGCACTTAAAAGTGCTAGCTGCCAAGCCTGACCACCTGAGTTCAATCCCTGGAGCCCACCTGGTGGAAGGAGAGACAACCTTATGGTTATCCTCTGTTCTCTGTACATGTATGTGCACACACAAATAAATAAATAAATAAATAAATAAATAAGTCTTAAATAAATCCCTACATAAGGAAGTTTTCTTTAATTATAGCATCTGGTGATAGATATTAAAAATGTACCCAATAGGATCCAACACTAAGATATTACAAACTCTCAGTGAACTAAAATAGAACTTCATGTAAGCAGATAAATGATTTAATATTTTTAAAAGCCCCAGAACAAACATCACCCTAAATTAGAAAACTCTAGAATTATTTTCTTTATGATCACAATATCTTACCATGCATAATATTGAATTAAGCTAGCTTAGCCAATGTACTGAGGCATAGAAAAGGAACTGCAAAAATTGAAGTTGGAACAAAAGCTTGACATTGTTTACAGACAACATTAAAAAGTAAATCTTTCAAATGACAGACCTGGTCAACGCCAGCTACTGTATAGATGGCTGAGCATATTTTGGTATGTGCTTGTATCTGTTTACCTATAGCCAAAGGTTACTTGCAGTAGAACAAACTAGAAAGTCTAAGTAAAAAGAAGGTAACTCCTAGAATGTTTTCTGACACTGAGAAATTTGCCACAGAAATGACTGTTCCAGGTTGAAGTGTGGACTCAAAGCAATGTCAATTAGTATGAGAAGATTGGGTTGTAAGGGTGTGGGGAATTTGATAACATGATGAAATGTATGTTGTTTTTTTTTTAAAAGTAATGTGGATACTTTCGAGTAAGAATTATAAGGGGTTGCACATACCTTCTTCAGACAGCAGGGATTATTATGAAATCATGCATGCATTGGCATGCACAGGAATAGACAAACCGATTACAGAATAAACTAGAAGAACTAGAAAGGATTAGGAAAGAAAACTGCAGAGCAGTTGATCAATGAAGAGAACTAAGACTTGTTTAATAGCACTGAGCTCATATATATACACATATGCATATGCATATGTGTGTATGTGCACTTGAACACAAACATACACACACAAAAGCACACATATATGTATATATCTGTAAGCCAATGAGCAAAGCAGTTTGTAACACGAAAGTGGGTGAAAGATGCAGACAGTCATTCCAGAACAGGATGTCACTGACCCACATTAAAGTTCATTGCTGGTGATCTAGGGGATATCAACCAAAGCCCCAAGGAGAGACCATTAAACACCCACTCAATTAGCTAAAAATGCCAAAAACCAGGGCCAGGGAGAATGTGAGGTCACACAATCTCCATACACTGCTGTAGGAGTAAGCTGACAAATGCATTGTGGGAAAACTATCTCTAAACCTAAACATTCATGTGTCTTACAACCAGTAACTTTACTCCCCACCCTAGCAGAAAGCCTTGGGCATCTACAACATAACACACACACACTGTTCACAACAGCAAAAGTCTGAGCTAATTACAAACCCTCTCAACAGAAAGGTAGGTGAGTAATCTGGTTTGTCCCCACAAGGAAGAGCATATTACACATCTAGTAATAGAAATTATTATAAACACTAAGTTTCAGAAGGCTTCTAAAATTACATTTACTGTGATGTCATTTTTATAAACTCAAAACCAACAAAAACTACATGTGGAGAGATGAACACCATACATGGATTCTTATGACAGACAAGGAAAGCCATGATAGGACTCAGCATGGGAGACAAGCTATCATGTGGCACACAACAGAATGGAGAGGGACACGGGCCGACTGGCTTTATGTGGGTCATTGTTAACATTCTGACTTTAATTCTGAGCTGTAGTTTTGGAGATGTTCATTGCCAAATGGAAGCTAACAAATAAATATACGTTGGGCCACCCAGGGATCAATGTTGAGACTGTATCACAAACTCAAGACAATTACCATTCCATTTGATCATAAATAGGAAAGAATTTGAAGGCTTTATATGTCTGTGAAACAGTTATAGCCACGAACTCTGAGATGAAGGAACCATCCTACATCCGAACAAATAGCCACTTGCCTATACCAAACACAGTGTGGCCAGTGGGACAGAGAATGGACATTTTTCAGTTGTGTTTAATGTGAGCTCAGTAACTTGGATATTTAAACAGCTTCGTGGTTACAAAGGACTTTCAGTAGGGGTAGATCATAGTAACATTTAGGGATTGGCAAGAAAGTTGGCCTGACTTAAGTAATCAGGAAGTCTCCAAAAATAAAATTGACCAAAGGCATAAGTTATTAATACAGCTGGAAAATACAGCTCAACATTCCAAAAGAGTAGCATATTTTTTTTTTCTTTCTTCCTACTGTCTTTCTATCCAGAGGGTGTGAAAGCTTTTGAGTTCATACACCCAACCTTCCCACTTACAGTATCCATCCACCCATCCATCCATCTGTCTGTCCATCTCTCCATCCATCCACCCACCCACCCGTCTATCCATTCATTCATCTATTTATCCATCCATCCATCCACCCATCCACTTACTCATCCACTCACCCACCTATCCATCTATCCATCCACCCACATACCCACCTATCTATCCATTCACTCATCCATTTGTCCATCTACCCACCTACCTGAATCTATTCATCTATCCATCCACCCATTCATTCATCCATGTATCCATCCATCTATCCATCCATGCATCCATCCATCCATCCACCGCTTATCCACCCAGCCATCATTTAATTTTATTCCATTTCAGTAAACAAGCAAGTTTCTTTTCTTTTTTCTTTTCTTTTAAATTACTGTTATTTGAGCAGCGGCTGCACATTTGAATGGATTTGCCTCCTCTTGTTAATGGCATCCTTCAATCGCCGTTTAGTAGCTTCCAAGGGAGAAGATTAGAAGTGCCAAGGGAATTGCTCACTCCAACCAGGAAATGTGGGGTTTTTAGTTCAAACAGGATTGGAGGGAAGCTGGTAAGCAACAGCTGAGAAGATGCAAGATCAGATCAACGCCTCCCTTTGAAGTAAAGACTCCTCAGACTGTGAGAATAACAGTCTTCATTACTGCCAGAACTCCAAGTGGCTGCTCTTGCTACATGCTTTAGGACGCATCATAAAATCCATAAAAATATCAACAAGATGCTTTCAAGAGACACAAAACAGCTAGAGTGCCCTATTTGCAGGGACACTGCTGTTTAAAGGCAATTTGCTGGATTGCGTTCCATCTGGGACCAAGGCAAGCGCCTTCCCATCTCTTTTTTCCCTCCCTTTCTTACTTGCTCCCTCCCACCCAGCCTCAAGTAGAAACTCCGATTTTTAATGTTTCATTTCTGCCTTCCTTTGAGGGTCAGAAAGAGAAAATGAAGCTTTTCTTGGCTTGCTTTTCAACTCCCCTCAGAGATTCACAGACAAAAAGATTGCTTTGGGAAAATAATAATGCCAAATGAGCATTAAAATAATAAATGGGTTTTCTGGAAATTAGGTTCTCAGAGGTCATGCAATTAAAAGTTAGGAGGAAAACACACCTCAGGCTTGATTGGAGGAGACAACGCAGAGCCAGGGCAAATATTTCTACCACATTTAAAAGTTCCATTCAAGGTTTTAAGTGTAGGAGCAAGTTGATTAATCTATTTGCATACTTCCAAGGTTGGATAACAAGCCAGAATGTGGCATAATTTCATAGGCCTTGATTATTAATAATAATGTGGAGTGTGATTAGAGACTGACTATCCAGGGGTCACAGCAGGGCACCAGGCGGGCATGAGTCAGCAAGGCAACATTATTTGAAAAAAATCACAAACAAAGGCTTTTCCCACCTGAGATGTGTGGATGCCCTTCAATTCCCTGACTGCAGATCTGTTAGCCTTTGCCATCCCAGTTAAAAATTGAGGAACATACTTCTTCCTATGGGCTTCAAGAAAATTCAGGACCCTTGGCAACCAACTGAGCTCTCTTCAGGGCTGTTTATTCATGGCTCTGTCGGTCAGATTCTTTACACTATATCGGTCACCCTGTCTCTGCACAGCAATAGAAACTCTAGCTAAAACACCTGGGCTCTCTTTCACTGACCAAGTGAGTCACCTGGCCAAACCTGACATCAGTGGAGCCTGAGCATCACTGGGTCCATAGAGGAGAACAGCATGCACAACGTACTAGGAGCTCCATGCAATTTCTTCAGCCTACACTGGTCCCCATATCTATTCCTGAGCTCAGTACCAGCATTGGATCCTTACATCAATAGAGCATACCCTTTAATCTGTGGTCCAGTCCCCAAAATCTTCCTTCTTAAAATTGAGAGATTTGAAGAATAAAATGCAGTGTCCAACATACTTGACATTCAAGCTCTTGCATGTGTTATTCCAAAACCAAAATTCCAGCCCTAACCTTTGGCTCTCTCATTCTCCAACAAATGCCTTCATCCAGAGACACATCTCTGACCTCTGCAGATGGTGGTCCCTTGGCTGGTAAGAACTCCTGGAATGGCCTCCTGCCCTGGCCTTGTCTCTTCAGGGACCTTTCTTTTGTCATTGTCATCTACTGCCATTAATTCTTCTCTACCCTCAAACACCACTTACCCATAGATGCACAGAAGTTGAGATATGCAAGACCCTTAAAGAGAACTTAGTTCAGCACTTTCTAAAATCAAGGCTTATACTCGTTTACTTTGTCCCTCTGACAAAAAGGTGACTGAAGGGACAATGAGAAGCTACCTATGTGAGCTTTCTCCCTTGGTTATTAACAATGTTCACTAGCAAGTTTCTGAGAGTTTTTTAAGAACATGTGGTTAAAATATTAATCATTTTTATAACAAATGTATGCATCATAATATAAATCTGTGGAACAAATTAGTGTGTGACCAATAAAGTTATAAGTGGGAAATAAATTAATAATTTATTCATAATTAATAAATTATTAAACTATTAGAATTTGTATTTCTGAGACAAGTTTACCTCTGGTTAGTGTTCTATACAATTATTATTCCCTACTACTCTCTTTAGAAAATGTTGATATAAGCCAACCCCTTCATGTTGTAAATCATATTACTAAGACCCAGAAGAACCTGGTGGTTTGTCCAAGATCACCCAGTAGTTGTGGCTGAATGGAAAGAGATTCAGAATTCAGTGTGAGAACCATTTCTTTCATGTAACAAGATATTTGAAAGTAGATAATCAAAAATCATGTGGAACATCAATGTCCTCACACGTGAGGTGAGGACTGTACTGCCTTCATCACAATGTTCTCATGACAGAGGTCATAATTATAATTTTATACAGATGCATTGTTATTACACATGGGGAATTGGGGCTACATGTATATCTACTCTGTAGACTACAAGCCCAGTGAGCAGTGTCTTACCTCATCTTGCCTTCTAAGCTTTCCCTTTCTGTTAGTCACATCGGCCTTGTGCCACCTTACCAGCTGCAAGTCATTTCATGTCTGCGGCATTTTCAAGGTAGATAATGTACCTTCTTTCTTCACAGTGCCAAGCACAATGAGATGTACACAGAGAGTGCCTGTAAAGCAATAAATTGATTTCTTTTTCTAAAGCCATTTGGAAAATGGTATTTTGTATACAGAAAGCAAAAATTATAGAAAGGCACTAATTCCTAAGACAGAACTCAAAACAATCTGTTGCCCTAAGACACGTGTATTCATGCAAAAGAGTTTCTAAAAAAAAAAAAAAAGGAGATGATTTAAAGTTTGACCCATGGAGTAAAGGAATAGGAATGGAGGGGGATATTTTTTGACTCTCTTTCTGAAAATTTTTAATTGTATTTCATGAAGTCTTCACAATGTGAACCCTTTATATATAGCTCCAACATACTTTAAATAAATATACATTTGCATGCATGTGTTCTATAAAAAGATTCATGTCGACAGCTATAAATCCCAGGAGGGCTGGGAAATATTGAGCTTTCTTGTTTCCTTGGGAAGACATAAGCAAATGTCTAGTTACCTCAGCTAGGGAACTGAGAATAGACCAGAGAAAGAGGTCCATCCTAGTGAATCAGTGAGTTTATTGGGGTTACTTACAGGAGCATGGTGACACAAAGACAATTGCATCACCAAAACATCCTAGTATGGGTGACAACCCATGAAAACTGCATCCCCGGAGCTCCCTCACAATTTGCAGGCAGCTCAGTTGCTTAGAGTCTGCTGCCACAGTGATCCTCCCTCCTTACATAACCTTTGCAAGGGCCTTGTGATCCTTGAAAGCTTAGCAACTTTCTGAGACTTGTTAGTTTTGTTAACTTCCTGAGCCTTGTAAGTTTGTTTTCAGTTTGTAGGAAATGGCTCAAAACAATGACAAAGGAACCAGACAAATAACCGATTTAGAGTGAAAAGACAATCAATGTTTAGGGGTCTGGGGACACAGTTCTGTGGTAAAGTGCTCTCTAGTGCATGCAAGGCTCAGTCTAAAAACCTGTTTGGTCCATCTGTTACTCTTACACATGTATGAATTACATTGTTATGGGGAGAAGCGTCTGATCCCAACTACTCAAAGCCTGCCTTGTGTCTCTTGGCACTTTGAAACGCTCTATAATTATGAATAAAGAGCATAACCAGACAGATTAACACTTAGATGGAGGCTTGGCTTAAAACCACATAGAAACCAGGCCCAAGGAAACAGAGTTGGGACACAAAACCCAGTTGGGCAACAAAACCCAGTTCTATCTTCTTACAGGCAGATGAGTATCCTACATGTGTCAGCTAGAGAAAAGCTGAGTCTCCCAAGGTAGCAACAGTTCTGCTGTCTACACTTAATAGAAAGTTGATTTGAAGACAAAGAGGAGTGAGTGTCAACAACATTTACTAGCTGTTCCTCTCTTCCTCCAACTAATGTGCCTTCAACCAATAATCTTGCCTAACATCCTACTCAGTTAACTCAAGTTTATCTGCATTGTAACATTCTGTCTTTGTGTGGGTGGAGGAGGAGATCACCCCCTCCTTCTATGTCAAAGGGCCTAACAAAGTTTTTTGTTCTCTTCTAGATGGCAGGTAATTCAGCTTGGTCCCCAGAACCCCCAAATTCCTGGAATTCCCAACAACGGACAGAAGTTGGAATAAGATAGAAAATCTATTTATAATTATAATATGTCCTAGGGGATCAAAAAGACCTTCTAGCCGTGGTTCTCAACCTAGGAGTCATGGCTTCTTTGGGGATCTACACCTACAACCATCGAATAACACAAATATTTACATCATGGTTCATAACAGTAGCAAAATTACAATTATGAAGTAGCAGCGAAAATAACTTCATGGCTGGGAATCACCACAACATGAGGAACTGTATTAAAGGGTCACAGCATCAGCAAGGTTGACAGCCACTGTCCTATAGGGTCATATTTCAAACTGATCAGTTGATATATCCAAGTGGGCTTCACTGGTACCAACCTATGCCCTGCCTCTTAGCAGTGAATGTTGCTAGGGCCAGAAGAGTCAGTCATCAATACTTCTTAGAGAAGATGAGATGAGTTCAGTACGCAGAATTCTACTGCTATCTCGACAATGGCCTTGAGGGCCTGGAATATCCTTTAAATATGTTCACCCAAAAATGTGTCAAGCTAGTATATTAACCAAAGGCAATAGATTGGATCAATATTGATTAACTGGCTGCTTTCAATAACAGTACATTTGGCAAGAACAGATCTTAGAATTATTAGAATGAAGGGGAGAGACCGTACAGGTGAAAACACTGTGCCTTAGAGTCACAGCCCAGAAGCTGATGAAGATGATACGGTCATTCAGTGGCCACGCTCAGCCTCGACCCAGGTATCCACTCCTGGACTGAGGTTAACAGAGCTAAGAGCTGGCTCTTCTGACGGATCTGGGGATACTGAAGTTGTTCAGGTTCTGTGCTGAAGGGCTATCTCACCCCATAGTGCTCTTCTGTCAGTCCCCGAAAATGGGACATGAAAATGGATTTGTTCAAGTGATAACCCTGAGATTCTAAGCCTTAGCACCTTTTAAAATGAGCAAGTGACACAGGGCCAGGTACGATGCAACCTCTGCAAATGAATTAATTAGACTTTTCAAAAAGAGCAAGCAGGCACGCTGTGGTGTTTTATTACAGTTTCCTAAGTGGTAATAGAAAAAGAATCACTTGATTTTAAATGCTTTCCCCTGAGGTATATAAGAAACAAGCAAGACAGAGACTCTCCACCCCTCCCCAACCCACCCCTACAAATTGATTTGTTGTTCTTGTCCAAGAATCTGTGTACTCAAAGAGCTCAAAACTTGCTTTGGGAAGTTGAAAGGGAGAAGAATTGTAGGTTGGAGAGCCCCAGCCATACCATAATTGAGAAATTTGGGATGTCCTCAGACAGTACTGTGATTCTACACCACTATGGATCAGAAGGTCGAATCCCACGTGAGGAAAACAGTGAACTTGATCCCGGGACTACCTTCTGGGTAACCTACCACCTTCTTCTATGAGAAGCTTGGTCTTGGAAATGTGTGATGATAATCCTGACTGCCAATTTGATTGGACTAGAGTCAATGAGACTTGTTAGGCGGACTTCTGGGTGTGTCCACCAGAGTACCTTCTGGAACAGCACCTAAAGACACCTGAATATGGGCAGCGAAATCTGGTAGGCTGGGGGAACAAGGGAGCACATACAAGCGTTAGAAGGAAACCCACTAGCTCAGGCTTGCTCTGCGCCCCTTTGCTTCCTGGCTGCCACAAGGTGAATAGCTTTGCTCCACTCCAGGTTCCCATCAATGGAGGCAAATGATGAAGAATTTGGTTCAAGGATTCCTCTGAAACCAGAAGCTGAGATGAATCTTTTCTTTTATTTCCTTAGGTGTTTTGTCACAGCAGACAAAAGTTAAGTAAGGGAGCCAGCGTTCACATCCTTTGCCACATATACCTTGTGTGGATAACCTGAAGGTAATTTCATTTTGTATTTTGAGCAAGCTGAGCCCTGTCACATGAGATCAGGTGAGGAAGTCTCGTCTTATGGCATCGTACAAGCTTCTGAAAAAGTTTCAGATTTTGGAGTATTTCAGACTTAGGATGCTCAATCACATATCCAGCCTAGTGAATCAACAACGGTGAGTAAAACAGTCTACTGTCCAGGAGATGATGCTTGACTCCGTCCCAGGGAGCAGGGCTATAGCCTCCGGTATGTAAGAAACAAGGAAGGCAGGATCAATAGCAAGACACAGATGCATGAGGCCATACCTGCATGCTATCAGCCCTCCAGGTGCTGGGAAACACAATCAGAGATGAAAGCACTGGGATCACCTGTATAGTCTCTCCCTTGTTACAGTCATGCCCTGAGTTAATGTGGGTCTAGATGTCAAAGTCACGATTTGAGTTTTGACATCATAGAGTGACCTTGGGCAAGTTACTTATTATTTATTCTCTGTGTGCTTCCCTGGCCTCATCTGTAAGATGGGGGTGGGGTGATGGCAATAGCCACCTCTCAGGTATCTCACAAGGACTCGATGAGTAGGCACGGAGAGCCGCCATGACGAAGCCAGTATGAGAAATGCTCCTCTCTGTGGAGCACGTGGACTGTGCCACCAGACAGAAGAACTGTGAGGTTGGAACAGGTTTCAAAACTCTGGTGCACCCCATAGTTGAGAATGGTGGGCTTTGGAACCAGTTCCAGGCCAGGCTCTGCCAGTCCTGGAACAAGTAACCATGACGCCCCACTGAGAGGACCATGACAACCAGTAAAGCATAAAAACCTAGAGTTCTCTGTGCTAATAAGGTATCTAATAGGCCCTGAGTGTTTAGCCAATGAGCTTCCCTTCCTGAGCATCCCTTCCCGCAGAAGGTATTTAATCCCCGAGTAAGATAAATGCACTCACATCCACCATGAACGAAGCAGTTTGGAAAAGCAAGGACCGGGTCTCCTTCATGTGGGGGTGGGGGTAGGGCCTTCTCTCTTCCAGTCCCTCTGTACTCTCAACACTCACATGGAACTAAACCAGTCCCACCTTGTCCCTGGCCCGTAGGGGAAGCCTAGATTCAACTTGCAGACCGGTGTTCTCAACTCCTCAAGGTCCCCAGGAGCATTGGGATAAACAGGAGATTGAGAACCACAGCATCCGTCCCAGCCCCTGCTGTTTCTCACGGGGGGGGGGGGGGAGGGGGGAAGGGGGACACGGGCTGGGACCCCCTACTTGGACTCTGTTCTGTCTTTCCTAAGCTACATGGCCAGCAGCGCTCTGGCATCCCAGTGATGAGGCAGAAACATAGCCCAACACCTCTCTAGGTACAGGTGGTCCTCCACTTATGACAAGGTCGAGTCACCCACAGAAGATGTTCTAACTTAGAAAACCATTAATACACCTACCTTGCCTACGGGGCAAAAGAGCTAACCACAATGCACTCTCAAGTAGCTGCTATGTCTGGGAGCTCAGTGTCACCAGAAAATGTCACATACCAATAACTCGAGAAAAGGTAAAAATGCAACATTCAGTTTCTACTGAATGCAAATGCTTTTGCACTGTTATGAACTTGAAAGTTTCTAAAGGTAAGCATCCAAAGTCAGGGGCCATATGTATTTGCTTTGGACTGGCTGAAGAATTTGTAGAACCTGACAAAAGAGAAAGGGTGATAGAGACAGATAGAGAAAAGTCGTATTATGTTGTAGAGGGATTTCAAGGGCACCTCATAGGATCAAAAGTACATTGTGGTCAAATGCACACATGTACACACAGACACACTCAAAGTGACAAGAAGCCCACACATCGCCTCACCCTCTCTTTGGTACAAGGGAAAACAGAAGGAAGAGGAAGAAGCTTGCATCATTTGAGGACACCAATGATACCAGGAAAGGAAAAAAAAGGGGGAAACAAAAACCTCCTAGAAGTGATGGCATTTATCTGAAAGTAATTAGATAAATTTTTACTGTGGACACAAGAGAGGGCTTAAGAGCTAAATCCAGCTCAATTGCTGAGGAAAAACAATGTTCTGTTTTTCACAACTGAGTTTGTGAGTGCGCATGTCACACCCATGAGCAGGAACAAGGTTCTCAGACTGACCTTCTGCCCTGACTGCACCTCTCCTCTGTGTGCCCTATCCCCAGCGGTGTCATGGTAGTCAGTAATGCCCTTCCTTTTGAATCCTAAAATGGACCCACGATCTCTTCCTCTAGTCTAGATCAGCTACAGGTCCTACACAGCATTCAAGAATAGTGACCTTGAGGCCATCCCTAAACCTCATGAATAAAGTACTCATGATGGTACCAAACTTAACAAAAACAGAGATGGAAAGCAGATTTTCTTTCCTAGGGATTAGAGCCCCATCTATTCTGTAGGGATTTGTAATGCATAAATGAGGTAACATTTGCAAAGTACCAGAGATAGGTGGCCAGAAGTCCACGTCAGGAATAATGTCCTGAACACTCTTATTCTTTGAGGCAAGGTCTATCAATCAATCCCAGAGCTCACAGACACTGCTAGTCTGGCTAGTCGCTTTGCTCTAGGGATAGGGTTATGGGTTACTGCCATGTCTGCCCAGCATTTCTGTGACTCTAGGAATCTGAACTTTAGTCTGCTCACTTTGGTGGCAAATGCTTTTAACCACTAGGTTGTCTCTCAGTCCCTTATTTCCATCTTAAATAGTAAAAGAAAAGGCTCCCAGAATTCAGGAGACTGAGACAGAAAGATCCAAAGTTCAAGGTTAGCCTAGGCTATATAATGAGACCTGATTTTTTTATTATAATAATAATAACAACAATAACAACAACAATAGCCATAACAGTGGGTGCTCAGGAAAACATTATTCCTTTGCAATAGTTATTTCTTTGATTCTAAGCTTCCTGTTGTAAGATACAGGCACACATGGACTCTGTTCTGTCTTTCCTAAGCTACATGGCGGCAGCGCTCTGGCATCCCAGTGGGGAGGCATAAACATAGCCAACACCTCTCTAAGTACAGAGCAAATGAATCTATACTTATCCAACTTGGGAAGGCTCAGGTGGGCTGTAATAGTAGGGCCCCCGCTCCTGCCCCGTGAAACTGATGCGCTTTGGAAGAAGATTCTGGAAAGATGTCAGAATTCCCATTGTCAAGAGCATTCCAGAATTATCTCAAATTTTGGAGACTGTCCCTAACCATCAATTCTTTTTTTTTTTTTTAAATCTCAAATGATTCCATTGTTCTAGCAAAGTCAGGACTCTGCAGTGTTCACTCACTGCTTCTCAAAGTGTGTTCTTGGACACGCAGAGTCCCCAGTCTCTGAGCATTCCTTTTGGAAGCACAGGGTCTCTGGCCTGGCCGACATCTGCCAAATCCGAATCTGCAATGAAATATGGCCTCTCGGGTTTACATCGTGAAGCTCCGCAGAGCCTAGGCACAGTGAGACATGTTGGAGAATGCTCTGGCTGGTAACCAGGAGCTCCTCATCTCTGGCTACAAAACCTTTGGCAGTCACTAGACCTCAGTTTCCCCTCTGGCAAACCAGGATTTTAGACTAGACAGTCCCCAGCTTCATTCTGAGTAGACACACGTGACTTCCATCCAACCAGCCTTCAGCTTCGCGCAAGCCTCGGCCCCTCCCCCATCCCCAGCTGGGATCCCCAGGGTGTCCCGCTGAGGAGTCCAACCCAGGAGCGACTGAATCTGGCAAGGGCTAAAAAATTAATTCCCTTCAAATCAATAATTTGCAATTAAGCATGGAAGACACTAAAGCCAAGGGGGGCAGGCTTCTGGAAAGAGGACAGCTGAGCACTCCCTGCCTTTGGGAAGGGGGTGGGGCAAGCCCTAACTCCAAGCAAACAAATGAACATTCAGTTCCATTGTTCAGGGGAAGCGTGCACAGGGACTAAGTGGTACTTGAGGAGTGAGAAAACAATCAAGATGTCAGCAGGAGTCAATGCCAGGAGCTAATTTGGTTTCCACTGGGCTCCTTGCTTCCACACTTCCTGTGGCTTGGGGGTCCCATACTAGGACTCCAGTATACTCTGAAGTCTCCAGACCAGGGCTTCACAGTGCTCGGGCTGCAGACAGCACCCAGCTCGGGGAAAGAATTGGAAACCTGCCTGGGTTCCCTCCCCATCCTCAGCAGCAAGTGTCAGACCAGCCTGGGCGAACGCCAGGCGGGCAGTGCCAACGTGGAGTGCAGAAGACAGAAGCAGGCAGCCTCACAGAGCCAGGACTGCATGGTGTTTGATGCTACACAGTGATAGCTTCAATCCAGGGCTCAGAGCCATCCTGTAGGTCTCTAGAGATGTGCAGAGAGATGCTGAGATTCTTGAAACAAAATTGAAGAGTGCTTAATTTTATCAGTGAATGAGTGCCATGCAGGGCTGTGGGTGGGGGTGAGGGTTGGGGTGGGGGTTGGGGTTGGGGTGGGGGTGGAGTGGGGGTTGGGGTGGGAGGGGTAGGGAGGGTGGGGGTAGATAGGGATTAAAAACAGCAAGTGCTGCAGCTCTGAAGAGGTAGGAAATTCAATGCGTGGGGACTGGGAAACAAAATACAGATCTTTTTACATTTCACCAAAACCACGGGAAAATGCCATTTTTTTTTCCTCCCATAAGAGTTAACAAATGATTCATCTGTGAGTCGTTATAAGTCAGTAAGACTCCAGAACAGAAATGACAAGAGAAAGGAATAACATTTATTAAGACCTGCTGTGGGGGCCTGGGAGATGGCTTCCTTGGTAAAGTGCCTGCCTTGCAAGCAGCAGGAACTGAGTTTGAGCCCCAGAACCCAAGTCAAAAGCTGGGCATGGTAGCGTATGCTGGTAATCCCAGCACCGGAAAGATGGAGACAGGCTGGTCCCTGCAACATATGTGGGCCAGCCTGTCTACAATACTATACAAGCTCCAGGCCAGTGAGAGCCCTTGTCTCAAAATAGACTGAGCAGTGCCAAGGGAACAGAATGAGGCTGACCCCTGGCCTCAACACTCACAAATGCACACATGCATCTACACAATCTCTCTCTCTCTCTCTCTCTCTCTCTCTCTCTCACACACACACACACACACACACACACACACACACACACACACACACACACAGACACGTCCCCACAGTCACTAGAGGGTCTAGTGCTCTACAGAAGCACTTCCTCTCGTCTTCACGTTACTTGAAGACAAACTTGAGCATTGCCCTTCTTCTCAAGGCAAAAATGTTTTCCAGCAACTGCTTGCTCAATTCCAAAATACAACTCAAGCTCCCCTCTTTGTAAAGCACTCATTTAAACTTGGAGCTAAAACAACAAACAATACAAGCAAACAAGCAAAACCTGTGAGACAGAACCTCGATTTAAAATCTAGTCAGGAAAGCAAAAAATGCAAATGGAGCACTAGGCTGACTAAGGCGAGGAGTGTCGAGCATCAGATGGGTAGAAGGTCAGGACACTAAGGGAAGTGAGAGTCAGAAGGCTCAGGAGCCAGGCACCAAGGTTGTGACTGTCGGGCGGGTGGCTTCAGAAAGACCACGCCAAGCTAACAGTTCCACTCGAGGTTTATTGAGAAAGGAAAGGGCAAAAAGAGAAGGGGAGGGCAGAGACCAGAAGGGCCTTTCTTTATATATAGATAGTGACATAGTCACAAGTAATGGTGGAAGGTGAGCCAAGTGGATTCTGGGAATATGGTGGCTGTTGCCTTGTGATGTCACAGGTTTCGGAGGTCCTGATACCATCAGCCATAGTGTTGAGTCAGTGTGGTTGGAAAGGCATAGGGAGTGGGAAGGCTGCTTGAGCAGCAGAGAACAGCTAGGTCCAAAGTATGAAAACAGGGAGTGGAGGAGAGGGGACAGGAGGGGAGGGAGGGGGAAAGGAGGGGAGAAGAAATGATGGGAGGGGAGAGGAGAGGAATGGAGGGGAGGGGAGGGCAGACCTGTTGACTGCGTAAAGACCACATATTCCTACTTTTAAAATGGTATTTGAATGAAAAAATAAAATGAAAAGGAAAACATGACTGTTTCTAGGTATGTTGTAGGAGGGCTTACTGTAGATAAAAGGGAGAGCACAGTCAGAGGCAGAGGCATCTACAACAGTTCAGAGTGAGCATGACCAGACTGGTCAGTGCCATGTGGGGAGACAGTGGGAAGGGAAGGGAGGAGGGGGAGAGGGGAGCCAGGTGCAGCAGCCAGGAGGCCTAAAGGTTCAAAGAGAGCAGGTAACCAAAATGGTTGGATTATATAGGAAAGAGCAGTCTATCCTCCAGGGCTGGAGAGCTCAGCGTAGGGGGCAGAGTATGCCAGCCATGAGAGCCAGTCAACAGGCAGAGACTGAGCTACCAGGAGACCCTGGTGGCCAGCGTCTGCTCTGATGTGTTAAAGAGCACTTCAGCTGTTTGTCCTGGTTTGAAACCTAACAGTATAATGATGATCTTAAATGAAAAAAAGTTAGCTCTGAAAACCCGTGGGTTTAAATCTTTTCAATTCTGAAAGTATTTCTAACTCTAGAGTATCTTTTAAAGGAATTTGTAATACCCAGTCACTCAACAGTCACTGTCTCGTTTGCCTTCGATGGACCATTGCAAGGGATCTACACTAGTTTGGCACATCTGCCTTCCCCAGAAGACCCAGTAAGGCTCCGGTCTCTTACTGTGTGACGAGGAGCCCTGGGCTGAGTCTTTCACCAACTGTGTTTTACTAGATTGTGGCTACTGCTCCATATTCACCAAAGGCATTCATGATAAAGCTCCTAGACATTTCCTTCTAATGAACTGGAGTTGCTTCTTTTGCTACCTGTGGGACCCCAAGACTCCATGACTCACCTGCACACCTGCCCAAATCCAAAACCAGTATCTCAATAGGGAAGAACAAAGAAACGGGGCCAGAAGTCACAGCCCTCTATGCTAAAGGTCCACATCTCTCTTTTCCTGGTTGGATAGAGAAGAAGGCAGGTAAGACCTCTCTGCTCTAGCCACTCTTCCCTCTAGAAAAGGAGAGACATTCCATCTTCAAGGAGAAAGCCTGCTATGAATTGCTTGCACTCTAGAACATTCTATTAGACCACTAAGTGTTGACTAGAACAGAAGGTCACAGGGCACCATGAACGTTGTCTTAGCATTCGTACACTCATGTTGTGAGGTGGTCCAGGTTCAAGGTCCATCTTCTTTTCTCGCTCTTGCTCTCAGGGATCAGTGGAGCCAAAGAGGCTACATTTATCAGCTCCACGCTCACCTCTGAAGCATTTCCTTCTCTGACTTGTTTCTGCTAAGACTCCTGCTGTCCCGTTGCAGAGCTGAGTTCTGAGACTTAGATTTGCATGTTGAAAGGAAAACAGGGGTTCACACAATTGGTTTATTTTTGAGACAGTGAGGCCCTGACTGAAATAAGCAAAATGAATCCAGAAAGGAGACTTATGCTGGTCACTGGGGTTCTACATCAGGGCTTGTGGGAGAACTGATTGGTGGTCTGGGTCAAGGCAGAATTGCAGTATTTCTGCATACACTAATCATATATAACAGCGACTGTTTTCTAACACAGTCTCTTAATGAGACCCAGCCTCCATGCTGTCTGGTACTCACCTGAAGTAATCAATTCCCAGAACATTGAGGAAAATGAGGGTTCTGTGAAAATCCTGTTCCCAACACTCTCTGACCTCCTTCAGTGACTGAAATCATAGAAACAGACACACAGACACAAGGACATACACAGACACATACACACAGACACACAGACACACAGACACACACACACACACACACACACACACACACCAGCCTCCTCACACATATTAGATTGAGACATTTCTGGAAAAACAATCCCTGGTTCTGTTTCCATGGAAGCAATCTCACGTCCCCAGTGGCAGCAAATGGCAGGCAGCCGGCGGTAAGGGAGCTCTTGGGGCCCGCTGTGGGCCTTCCCTTCTTTGCCAGCAGAGTGGGCTATAGGAGAGTGGGAGGCAGGGCTGAGCCTCACCAACACACCCAAACCTCCAGGGAGACAGTGGACCCCAGCTGTGCCCCCTCTTTTGGGGCAAATGTACATCTGGGCATTCTGGGCACAGCTCCAGCCAATCAGCCAGGCTGATCCCCCTTCAGCTTACCACAAAAGGCTGCTCGCTCGCAGCAGATGGTTGTGCTGAGCCTGTGCCTAAACCAAGATGGAGGCCACCCATGGGGCGTGAGCTGTGAAAACAGTCAGTGCTCCAGGAAATACCCGCTGGCTTGGAGAGTACCCCATCCTCCCTCAGCTTCCAGAGCGCCCTCACTGTGGTTCCTGCTCTACTGGTGGGACACAGGACAAGTTGAGGTAGCTCATGGAAGAACATTCTTTAAGAAGTTTTGACTACATAGTGACTATGCCTATTTTAGAAAAACCATGATGTATGATTTCATGGGTAATTGCAGCTTAGCTTAAAATTTAGAGAGATGTTAATGAAATTTCTCCATTTCTTAAAATTAAATAATTGCTAGAGTAGATATTTATAGATTTGGACCAAAAAAAAACTCTGAATGTCCTCTTTTAGGGCCAGACAACTGTCTGAGAGGAAAAATTCTGGAAGTGGCAGGGCATAAGATGGAAGCACTGGATAGGGAGGGGGCCCCACCATGTAGATTCTTCCTTAAGGATAATCGGGGTGGCACATACTCTCGGCCTGTCTTATGCAGTCCCCAGTATGATTGCCAGCACTTTGCAGAGGCTCTTGCCACATACACCAACTCGGATGCACACTTGATTGACACCCAGGTCTGACCAGGGTCACGTCACTTAAGTTAACGCCTTGGTTGCTTTTCTATTGCCATGATCAAAGAACCTAACAAAGGCAGCTTATTGAAGACAGGGTTCTTCTGGCTTGGGATTCTAGAGGGACGAAAGGCCATAATTTCAGAGTGGAGGGAGCAGAGGGTAGGAAGCTGGAGCCGTCGCTGAGAGCTCCCATCTCAAACCCCAAGCAGGAAGCAGAGACTGTGCACTGGAAACAGCACATGGCTTTTGATATCTCAAAATCTGTTCCCAGTGACATTTTCCTCAGCAAGGACATACCTCCTAAACCTACTGACACAGTATCACCATCTGGAGGCAAAGTTTTCAGATGGCAAAGAATGTGGGACACATCTCATTGAGACCACCACAGTGCACTTCCTAACCCCTATAGTCTCATAGCCATATCATAATGTGAATTGGACTTAGTCCAACCTCGTAAGTTCCCAAGTCTTTCACTGTCTCAACATTAAAGTCAAAATTTCCCTGTGACTCAAGATAATCTCTTGACTGCAATCCCCTGTAAAATCAAAATGCAAACTCTACACTTCCAGTGTACAATGGCACAGAATATGCATTACCATACCAAACGTGGAGAATGGGGGCACAGTGGGGAAATACTGAACCTAAGCAAGACTAAAATCCATTGAGCAGACTCCACGTCCTGTAAACTTCAAGTCAAAGGGCTTAGAGGCCTCTCCCCCTCCAACATGCTCCCTGCCTCTCAGCTGGGCTGATTCCACACCCTATGTGTAGCTTCCCTCAGAAGATATCTCACAGTTCAGATTCCAGGCTGGGGTAGAGCCAGGCCTTCTTGAACCATGTTTACAACAGCATTTGTGCATCCTTTCTAGGAGCAGAAAATGCCTTAGGCCTTTTCCTTTCATAAGTCGGAAGCTTAGTGGGGTGGGCTCTTCCCTTTCTTGCAGACCTGGCCTCTCCTTAATGGCGCTGCCCTCCTTCACAACTGCAGCCTTTCTTCCAGTCCACATCGTGTCAGTAACACCCATCTTGCCAGTGTCCCTTTCCTCTCCAAACTACATTTTGTATTTCTTTCTACCCCACTTGTTCTTTTTCATTATAGAATGCATGGGAGTAATTGCTAAAGACTGTAGAGCAGAGCCACTATCGGGCTGTCTTGAAATCTCCTCTATCAAAGAAATTATTCTATTACTTTTAAATTTAGTCTCAGGCAAGTTCTGAGGACAAGGGCAGAAAGTAGCTGCATCCCTTGCCTAAGAATATCACAAGAATGGTCTCTGGCCTGGCTCCTAATATTGTTCCCTCTGAAACCTCTTAAGCTGGACCCCCATGGTCTCCATCGCTCTGAGCACTTCTGTCTTCTACATTCCTATTATGGTGGTTCATCAAACCCTGCTTACAGCATTCAGCTGCCTTTCTAGTCTAAAGTCCTAAAGTTTTCCATATTCCTCCAAAACCATCACATGGCCAGGTTCTTCACAGCAACATCCCACTTCTGGTAGAAAGTTGTATCTTAGTTACTTTTCTGTTATTGTGATAAAACCCCATAACCAAGGTAATTTATAGGATAGAGGCTTTATTTGGCTTATGGTTCAAGAGAGATAATAGTTCACAATGGTAGAGTAGAAGTAGCAAGCCATTGGAGGCTAAGAGCTCATATCTCAAATCACAACCAGGAGCAGAGAGAGTGTCCTGAAAATAGGCACCCATGACGTACTTCCTCCAGGAGGGCCACACTTCTTAAAACTACCCAAACAATGTCACCAACTGGTGACCAAGTATTCAAATGCTTGAGAATATGGGGGACATCTAATTCAAACCACTACAGACCATGATCCTAGCAAGCCAGGCCACACTAAACAGAAGGGTCCTATTGAGCCCTCCCCTGGAGCCAGCTCTAAGCATCCAGTGGTCAGCCCCTCTCACCTCACATACCCAAAAGAAGTCATCTTCTAGCCACAGCCATACTCTCAAGGCCTTCACACACCCAAAACACCATAACAGTCAATGTAGAAAGGAAAGTGATGCTTCTATTCCTCTTTCTGCTTGCTCCCTGTGTCATGTAGTGGTTCAGGACAGTAGAACAGGGTACTACTGTGGGGCTTAATCACGGACTTTATTTTTTCTCATAGCTGAATTCCTAAGGAACTCAGAGGGGCAGGATGCAAGGGTTCTAATGATAGCTTCTTTCCTTATGATTTCTAAACTCGTTCAACGTCTCTGCGTGTCCGTATAAAGCACAGAAACAGCAAGCTCTCCGGTGGCTTTTCTTGTAAGGACACAAATATGCTCATGAGGGCCCGGTGTCGTAGCCTCAAATAAACCCATCTTCCAAAGGCTTCCATTCGAGACACTGGGGTCAGGAGACTAAAGCTGTAGAACATGTGTTTTCAGAGAATACAAGTCAGGTCACAGCAAGTGACTTGTCGCCATCGAGGCCTCCTTGTAGCCATCGAGGCCTCCTTGTAGATCTTAACAATAAAAGCAAAACCACCAGCAACACGACTCACTGACTATGTGATTCACTACAGATCCACAAAGTCAGTATTGCTCTTCCCTCTTTGCAGCATCCAGGCTGAAACTCAGAGGCTAAATGACCAGGAACTTGAGTGGTAGCAACAGCTCTCAAACCCAAGTCTCTGTCTGGGACTCCCAATCTTGTTCTATTCTAGCCTCTCGGCTGCCTCCCCTTCCATGTTCTTCCTCAAGCTCCACTCTGTCCTTTGCTGCCCGCTCAGACCCCTCCCTACTTCCTCTGTGCTTGTATTCAGAGGGATCCCCAGGGACGCCATCAACCTGAACCCCTGTAAAAGGCCACTTCCTCCTAACACACCCTGAACATCTGTGAAAACAATTTCTCCTCAAGCCCACAAATGAACCTCGTAATAAAAACTTACCATCCAATATAGCCTTAACAAATGTCCTGATGGCATTTTAACTACTGGAGGGACCTGATGATGTTTCTTCCTTAATTGTTCTGGGAAGGTGCCTGCCTCTGTTGGATAGGCTATCTATGAGAGAGTCGGACTTCATTTTTCCAGGTCGGACAATTTCTTTGGTCTTCAGCTCTCTAGATTAGACTATGTTGCTACAGTAGACCCCTCATATTGAGCAGTTAAGTTTATTTCTTACCTATATAGCAATCTATTCCAGGTTTAGGGGACTTTTGAGGCAGCTGGCTATGTGCTGTTGATAAAGCCAGCAGCCTCCATCCAATGGCTCCCACGATTGTCCATGTTACAGAATAGATCATGGGGAATTGTATAGCAGCTCACACCACACTGTCCAAAGCAAGTCACGGGTCACCTGTGTTCTAGTGATGGGAAACCCAGTCAAAGGAGACTTATACACCCTCCAAGCTTTCTTCTGTGCGCTTGGGTAGGAGGATGGAGCACTGCCAGCAGAGAGCCTTATGGGTAAGGGCTTTGGGTTAGGAGATGGGGTGAAAGGGTTTGAGGCTCTGGGACATTACAGAAGCCACTCCATATCTCTGAGTGGCAGGATGAGGAGAAAGCTTCTTGTACCAACCTCACAGTTTTGCTGCAGTGGATAATTTGAATCAATGAATGTATTGCTCCATTTAAAAAAACTACTCTTTTAAATCTTATCTCACAGGTACAAGACAAAGAATAAAACAGAACCTAAAAAACCAAGCCAGTTTAGGCACCCTGAGGTCCCTATTCCTTAAAAGTGTCTGATACATCTGCTGTCCAGGCAAGCCTCCTTTAGGATAGTGATGTCATTCTGACCACCCTCATGTGGGGCACCAGACCTAAGAGCACCATTCACTGTGGTGTTCTTTGCAAGCAGAAGTGATTTTTATTAAAGTGATTTTTATGCTTCTGGTTGTTTTGCCTTTTGAGATAGTGTCACGCTATGCAGAGCAAGCTGGCCTCTAACTTGCAGTGATCCTCCTGCCTCTGCCTCAGCTAGGGCTGGGGTTGCAGGTGTAAGCCACCATGTCTGGCTAATAAGACTTTTCATCTCTTTTCCTAAGTAGTTAGAGTCTTTCCTCTTCTTTTCTCCTTCCATTCTTTCAACTTCTTAGCATGCTCGAGTCTCCCAGCCTTCAGAGGACCTCTGCTCCAACCTTAAGGTCTTCCACACCTCTCCCACCACCCACATATGGAATGTTCCATACAAACTTTGGTTTCCTCATCATAAAACTTGCTGGAAACTAGGCCACACATGAGCCCAGTCCCATTCTCTTCTTCCTTTCACTAGTCATGACACTTCTAGTTGAGCCTGCGCTCCTACCATCAGTGGAAAAGTACACTGGGAAGGTCTCATGACCCATTTGTTACATTTCTGCCAGTCTCACATTTCTGAGATACTTAGGATGTTCATTCACCCTACCTAATGGGACTGACCCCACATGTACCATTTCTGTACAATGCTTCTGCTTACTTGGCTCTGCTGCTAAGACTTTTCTCAAACCCTCCCTGGTTTTGCTCCTCCCCCCCCCCCCCCCACACATCCTATTGAGCCAACCTGGCTCCAGTCACAACCTTACCGTCTCTCATGTCATCTAGTCTCCATGTTCTGCTCCTGCTCTGGCCTCAGACCCCATTGTTTTCTCTAGTGCGAATTATTCCCTTAGCAACTTGACAATTCCCTTAGCAACTTGACATGTCTTTCTTCATTCTACTATAATATCTACTTTTAAGGCTTATAAGAAGAAAATTAATTTATTGATGTGTAATGGTTTGTACATGCTCAGGCCAGGGAGTGGCACTATTAGGAGGTGTGGCCTTATTGGAGTAGGTGTGTCACTGTGAGTGTGGGCTTTAAGACCCTCATCCTAGCTGCCTGGAAGCCTGTCTTCCACTAGCAGCCTTCAGACGAAGATGTAGAACTCTCAGCTCCTCCTGTATCATGCCTGCCTGGATGCTGCCATATTCCCTTCTTGATGATAATGGACTGAACCTCTGAACCTGTAAGCCAGTCCAAATTAAATGTTGTCCTTTATAAGACTTGCCTTGGTCATGGTATCTGTTCACAGAAGTAAAACCCTAACTAAGACATGATTGTCAAGAAAGTAGCTGGTCATGTGACCATGTTTAATTTGCTGTTTGTTTGTTTGTTTCGATATAGAGTCTCAATTTATAGCTCTGGCTGTCCTGGAACTATATAGACTAAGCTAGTCTCAAACTCTCAAGAGTGCTGCCTGTGTCTGTCTACCTCTCTTTCTAAAAAGATTGAAGTCACATTGCATGATTAAAAATAGTTCAAAAAGTGATCCGAGACTTAATAAAAACAAAAACAAGCAACCATCAACAGAAACCACCATGGCAGAGTCATCCTGGAACAGCTAGGTCAATAAGAGTGCATCTGGTGCTGAGACCGTGGAGCATGAGTCCTCCGTGTTTGAAAATGCCAGGATAATATACATTAATCCACATGCTAACATAAAAACGCTAATTGTGAGGCTGAAGAGATGGCTTGGCAACTAAGAACAATACTGCTTTTCTAACCTGGGTGTTGAGTCCCAGCACTCATATGGCAACTCGAAACCAAGTGTAACTCCAGTCCCACAGGATCTGGCGCCCTCTTCTGGGCTTCTTTGGCACTAGGCATGCATGCAGTACACAAATAGACATGAAAGCAAACTATTCAAAATCATAAAATAAGAAAACATTTTTGACTAAAAATAAATTGTAGAAGATATTAATTGAAAAATTGAAAGTGTTAAATAGCGTGCGGCAATGATCTAACCCCTTTACACAAATTTCACAGTCACCGTCTCTGTGCTTCCTGGCTCTATTTTGTAGACATTTACAGATGCTTTCTGACAAAAATAGGACCATGCAAAGCAAAGCCCTGTTCACACTTACATCAACAATGCTCTCACTGCTGATATAAAAAATCAACTCAGAAACAGGTAATGCCAAACGAAAGACTAAGCATCCTTTGGATAAACAAGAGCCCCGCTTCTCCTCTCCCTTCACACACACACACACACACACACACACACACACACACACACACACACCATTTTTCCTTAATAATTCAGAGGTTTCTTTGCATTCTTTCTCTGAGCTCAGGCCTCAAACAATTTTTTTCCCACTGCAATCTTTTCAAGGTATATTTTCATTACCATTTCAAAGGAGCATCACTTGGGTGATTTTTAGTTGATAGTTGAGTCTACTATTTATACGGGTTAGGGGTCACTAGCTTACTAGAATATATTCCTTATTTCTAGTCGTCCTGTGAGGGGTGGGTTTTCCATTCTGTGTTAGTTTGAATCTTTTCAAAAAATGATAAAAAGATAGATAGGCGTTCTTTCATGAGGTGCCGACTCTGTAGGACGCACGAATCTCACATTCTCACTGGTAGATCTACCCGGACTCTGAGGAGGAAGGGTGGGCGGCTGGTGGGAAAGCGTCTCATTGGCTGAAATTTCTAATGTGTGCTATACAGGCCTCTCATTGGCTGGAGGTTGGTGGCAGCCTTCCCCAAACGCAGCCCGGAGCCTAAAGATTGTGCAAACTCCTTTTGGTACTAGAAGATTCTGAATTAGAACAAGACCTGCTTGCCCTTTGCTAATGTGTCATTGATAACAAATGCATTGCACTGGCATTTCTCCAGCAGGGGGCGCGACCAAGAGCAGAGGTGGGGCGGGATGAAGCGAGGTGGCAGACCTTTCCCTAACTCCTAAGCATGCCCTTTCCTCTACCACCTGCGCTTCCCCCAAACAATTCTGAAAAAGAACCAAACCAATCAACCAAACAAACAAAACCCCCAAACTCCTTAATGTGGCACTGTCTGAAGCCAATAGAACTTTTTTTGTTTGTTTGTTTTGTTTTTTTTTTTTGCCTTAAAACTCCCATTACCCCAAAGGGCAATACTTTGTCTCTGTCTATATCCACCTAGAAAGGGATAGGTATTATGTATATCTACTATCTCAATGTACAATCACCACGTGATTTTTCCCCATTATGAAATCTCTGTGGATTTTTTTTTTCCTTGATATTCTGGAGCGATGAGCTACGAGGATGCGGTCGGAGCAGCTGTTGGGGAAATATTGCCTCCTCTTTGTTCTGAATGCTGTTTAAACATTGGCAGGGGGCCTCATTAAAGATGAATCGTTGAATTAGCAAGTAGCGTTGTAGCTTGAGGAGGCAGCATGTGCTCCTGTGGTGAAAACAGATTTGCACAAAGGAGGGAGGGTTGGGGGAGGTGGGGGTGGGAGGTGGACAGAGGATGGAAAGACAGAGACAGAGCAATGTCAAGAGCTTGACAAAGGCTCCCTAGCCTGCCCGCTGCAGCAGCGAGGCGGGGCCATGCACAAAGGATGCCCAGCAGAGTCTGGGCTTTTGGGGGGTGTGACTGTGAAAAGGAAGCCCTTCATATGAGGGCAACTGGGTTATTCATAACCTTTTCCTTCCTTCAGATTGTGGTGAATGAGTGCCCTGTGGCTTTTGATGATGGAAACCTTGGGTACCAACAGCCCTTGGGCTTTGGAATGCCATCAGCATTATTTAGTCAGTGAGCAACTTTGCTCCTATTCCATGCCGCCTGTCATGGAGGCAGCAAAGAGCCAGGAGCAGTTTGCTTGCTTTGAATGTCTTTTCCCTATTTTTAAGTCCTTTCTCACATTCGTGAAGTTTTGCATCTGATGTGGAGTTTAGAGATAGAGCAGACAGGGACTCCTGTGGAGCCGACTGGTCCCATTCAGGTGAATGTGAGCATTGCCACATCATTTGTCACTCACACAGGCTGTATTGTGGTTGCCGGCGACCCTGTTCTTTCTCCTGAGTTCTGATGTATTCAATTTGGGAAGCAGAAAGAAAGAGAACAGAGAGCAGGAAGATAAAAGGATATAAAGTGATATATAAAGTCTACTGCATATCAGATACTGTGCTAAGTGCAATGGCCCAAATCATATTAATTATCTGCAGTAGTCACCCAGGAGTTCTATTCCCATTTTACATGTAAAGAAACCAAGTCTCAGAGAGAATAACATGCCTTCAGTGGCATGACTGATAAACGGTCCAGCTGGAATTCAAACCACATCTAACTGACTTGAGTCCTGGATCTGCTACTCTTTTTTTTTTAAGTATAGAATAGAATTTATTAAGGGCATGGGAAGGGGAGTTAAGATGGTAGTAGAGGCAGAGAAAGGGAGAGAGAGATGAGGAGAGGAGAGGAGGTAAGGGGAGAGGAGAGGTGAAGAAAGGAGAGGAGAAGAGAAGAGAGGGGAGAGGAGAAGGGAGGGGAGGGAAGAAGAGGGGAGGGAAGGGGAGGGGAGGGAAGGGGGAGGAGAGGAGAGGGGAGGGGAGGGGAGGGGAGGGGAGGGGAGAGAGAGAAGAGAAGTAGAGGAGTAGAGGCCAGCCATGAGCACGTGGAGTTGGGGGAGGGAAAGCAAGAGCGAGAGTCAGTAAGACAGCAAGGTCCGCTACTCTTGATGTACTTTTGCATTCTCGGTAGGAAAAAGGATTTGTGTGTGAGAGTCAACATTCTAAAGTGGGATCCTGAAGGCTTTGTCTCCAGTTAACTCTCCCCCTTGGATCTGAAGACATTACTGGCACAATTCCCTTCAGGAGATCATCTCCTCTCTTTTCCTTAATTCTTGCACAGCTCCTGAGGTCGCCACCTTTTGGGGCAAAAAGGACCAATGAGTCAGCATCCTAAGAAACAGGGCTTCAGGATCTTGGCCCTCAGAACTGTTGTGTTGGCGAAGGTCGTGTTCCCTGCCTGAGGGCTCAGTGCAGATCTGTTAGCTTGCCCCTGTACCCAGCACACTCCTTGCTTGCATGGGTTTGGGGACAGACATCGTGGGTACAATAAAGGATCATCTCTTAATTTGTATCAAGTACAACAAGGGGTACAACAGATATCAGGGGTACAGAGTTAAACAAAGAATTCTCACCTGAAGAACTTCGGATGGCGGAGAAGCATCTTAAAAAATGCTCAACTTCATTAGTCATTAGGGAAATGCAAATCAAAACAACCCTAAGATTTCATCTTACACCAGTCAGAATGGCTAAGATTAAAAATTCAGGAGACAGCAGGTGTTGGAGAGGGTGCGGAGAAAGAGGAACACTCCTCCACTGCTGGTGGGGTTGCAAATTGGTACAACCACTCTGGAAAGCAGTCTGGCGGTTCCTCCGAAAACTGGGCACCTCACTTCCAGAAGATCCTGCTATACCACTCCTGGGCATATACCCAGAGGATTCCCCACCATGTAATAAGGATACATGCTCTACTATGTTCATAGCAGCCCTATTTATAATTGCCAGATGCTGGAAAGAACCCAGGTATCCCTCAACAGAAGAGTGGATACAAAAAATGTGGTATATCTACACAATGGAGTACTATTCAGCCATTAGAAACAATGAATTCATGAAATTCTTAGGCAAATGGATGGAGCTAGAGAACATCATACTAAGTGAGGTAACCCAGACTCAAAAGGTGAATCATGGTATGCACTCACTAATAAGTGGTTATTAACCTAGAAAACTGGAATACCCAAAACATAATCCACACATCAAATGAGATACAAGAAGAAAGCAGGAGTGGTCCCTGGTTCTGGAAAGACTCAGTGAAACAGTATTTGGCAAAACCAGAACGGGGAACTGGGAAGGGGTGGGAGGGAGGACAGGGGAAGAGAAGGGGGCTTACGGGACTTTCGGGGAGTGGGGGGGGCTAGAAAAGGGGAAATCATTTGAAATGTAAATAAATTATATCGAATAAAAATAAAAAAAAAATACTGGAGAGAAACCACTTAAGGCTGGAAGGCCTGGTTCTGGCTCACTGTATGAGAACTCTAGTCACAATGGT
This sequence comes from Apodemus sylvaticus, assembly GCF_947179515.1. Taxonomy (NCBI): domain Eukaryota; kingdom Metazoa; phylum Chordata; class Mammalia; order Rodentia; family Muridae; genus Apodemus; species Apodemus sylvaticus. The sequence continues at coordinate 59,836,825 of NC_067479.1, read as the reverse complement.
GAGAAGAGCATGAAGACAGGATACTCTGGTGGTGGGAGTGTGCAACATCTATCTACTTATTACATGCTGCCAGTCAGGGCGCCGAGAACGTGGGCTAGCACTGGAGCAGGCTAGCCTCTGTCACCCACGCCACCATGAGCCACTTCTTACAGCTATGCCCATTTCCCAATGGTGCCACAGCCTCCCATCTAGGCACCAAGTATTCAAATGCACCAGTCCCTGGGGGACTTGTACATTCAAAGCATCAAGCAGGTATCTATGTAATGCTGGCACCCAGTAAACAACGAAATGGAGTGTTCTTCCTAAAACTTCAAGAAAACAAGACAAAACAGAAACAAATAGTAGTAAAACAAAACAACAACAACAACAAAAACCCCACCAGCACCACCACCAACAACGACAACTAAAATAGGTTCAGTCTGTCATTCCAACTGGACAATAGACACAGTTGAAAAAGTTTATTGGCTCCCCTGAGATAATGAACATTGGCAAGTCAGAATGTCAACACAGAAAACAAACAAGAAGCTCTATATGTGTGCACAGACACACGTGTTCACATATGTGCCCTTACACTTGTGAACCTATGCATATGGAGGTCCAAGGACAATCCTGGGTGTCATTACTTAATCATGTGATATACATCTTTTTCTTCTTCCTTTCTCATTTCCTTTTCTCCTTCCTTCCCTCCTTCCCTTCTTCCTTCCTTCCTTCCTTTCTGTCTTTCTTTTAAGACACGTTCTCTCATTGGCCCAGAACTCTGTGCAGGCTAGCCTGACTGTAAAGCCCAGGGATCCAAGTCTCCCCCCCACACACACACCCACTCCCCCACACCCCACACACCCCCGTCCTCCTGGCTCTGGGATGATAAGCAAACACAGATCCTTGTGCTTACTCAGAAAACACTTTACTCACCGAGCTCTCTCCCCAAGCCCCAGGAAATATTTTTAATAGTACAATACACACTTAGAAATTTGGCTGTGGTTATGGAGTCGAAATAGGTAATTATTTTCTGCAATAGAAGGTGGCAAACACCAGTTCTCCTCTGATTTCTTTACCTGAAAGTCCTTCTCACTGAGCCCAATTCACTGATGACTATTTGAATTTGCTGTGTTTCAACTCACGCCTGCTCATCTCTTAATTTGTATCAAGTACAACAGATATCAGGGTTGGTCCATTCAGAGAAAAGGAGACAAAATCAGCCAATCACCCAAAAGAAGGGCCTACAGAGTCATCTTTCTTTTTCTTTACAGATTTAACAGCACATGACTTTATAGCCCCAAATGCATGGGGCTACGGCCCTAATCAGAGGACACAGAAGGGCCAGCTGGAGCGTCCCGGAACCAGGACCTATCGCAGCCGCACGTTGGGTGTTTACATGAAGGCCGTGCTTTTCATAAACTGACACTGTGTGACATCTCTAAACAGACAAGGCCCTCTGCTAAGGAGGTTTTGTTTCCTACCGTACCACATCCCTGCCATTCCTGTACTTTCTCAGGTTGGGTCATAAAAAAAAAAAAGTACTAGAAACTATTGATTTCTGTTGTGCTAAAGCCCCTGACATCGCGGTGCAATGAAGATATTGCTGTGGACCCTGCGAGCCTCCTCGTGCTTCTCTTCTACTTATGAGGGTCTCTGCGGACGGTATTAAGGATATTGTAGTTCCCACTCTCTGACTGTGGGATATCAGCAGGGTCTCTCCTGTGTAAAGAATAATTATCAGCACTGCTGTTACCTCTAGTAAGTGTGTAATTACATGCTCAGTTCTGTGGGCTCTAGGCTGTGCAATTTTAAATTATACAATAATGTCAAATTCTCTCCTGCTCTCTCGCGCTTTCTCTCTCTCCACTTTTTCTTTCTTTCTTTCTTTCTTTTTTTTAATTGAAATGGGAGGTAGGTTTTCAGTTTGGGGGTTGTTGTTTTTTTTTTTTTAACAGAAGGGAGAGTGTGAGAGCCTTTTCATCTAGACTAGCAGGTGTGACAGTGGGCGAGAAGGGAAGGTCACACGCTGCCTCTTCATGCCTGGATACTAACTTAATGGAGGCGCTCAAGCCAAGATGGATTTGGCAGATAGGAAAAGAGGAGAAACTGAGGCAGAGGGGGATTAAAAAACTGTCAGTGGAGGGGGGGGTCCTAGGAGTAAGGAAAGAAGGAAGGAAGGTAAGAAGGTGAGTGAGAGTTGGGATGGAGGTGTGGCCTGGAAGTGACTGAGTTATCAGCAGGGATAACAGCATTGGCTGGGGTTGACTTATCATCCATCCCTAGTCAGAAGTTAAAAGATGGCAGCCTGCAGTCATGTGAGGTATGTGGCTCAGTCAGTCACATCTCTCAACTGAGGAAATTAGCCTGAATGTGGTGAACCAATCTACAGACAGCATGTCTCAGGTGTGGAGCTAGGGAGCTGTCATCCTACCTGCCAGCTCTGCTGACCGGCCCGCCATATTGTGGATGCTCCTCCCAGGAGTGAGTGTGCTCCCTTGTCCCCATTCCTTCCCCCGGAACCATCCAGAGAGTGCTCTTGGTCCAATCCCTAAGTTACAAATGTCTGTTTCACATATCACTTAGCCTTCCAGAATCTGATTCTTCAAGAAGCTTTTAAACAAGTGCACTGAACCCTGTTCCTTTCCTTACCATATCCTGGATCCTCCATTCCTATCCACAACTCCTGCTTCTAGGCAGCACACAGCAGTGCAAGGCAGCACTGCCCCATCCACTGGAGCCTTATATGAAAGACCTCTGCATATTCCCACCTTCCCCTGTCCTCAGTGGATGTAGCCTCTGCACCCGTCACTCTGCCTCACCTCAAGTCCTGACCATTCTGGAATTTCATAGATAGTAACTGCTACTGTGTACATGTATACTCCATTCATTTCTCAGACCAGTGAAACAAGACCGAACAAGGTCCCAAAGCTGTCTGGTGACAGGTTCACCTGAATCCAGTCTTCTTGTCAGCAGCCCACCATGCTGTGTGGAGACCACTGGAATATGAAAGTGACAATAATTTCAAGCAACTAAAAGAGGTCAACCTGCTATCAAAGTATAGCATAAAAATGATAGCTTCTAACATTTTCTGGACACCATCAACTCTTCACCCAATCCTCCCAATCACCAGTGGAGGTAGGGATTTTATTCCCCTGCCCCATGGAAACCGGCCCGTAGGCAGAGCCATGATTTGAACTCAGAGCATCCGGACTACTGGTGCCTCTGTGGTGAACTTCTCTGCTTGGGGCTTCCCACAAGAGATATCCATAAGAGTGTGACTGATGCTTCGGACGAGTTCACGGCCTTCAAAGATCATCTGTCTCTGTTCTGTCCTGCTCTCCTCCACCACAAAATGGAATTGAACGATTTCTCTCCAGCACGGTGTCAGATTAATTTTCAGTCGAGGTTATGTGAAACCGGTGTTCGCCAAATCCTCCTAAATGACAAGGACTCATTCAGCGGCCCAGCTAAGGTAAGGCCTCCCTCTCAGAAGGCACAGCCTGCCATCAGCCCTCAAGGGCTTTCTCCTCACAGCTCATCTATAAACCTTCACCCCAGACAAGAAAACGGCCTCAAGAGAGCACCAGCAGAAACAGTGCTGGTTATATACTGGGTTTCGGAATTCACTCATCACGTTTTGTGGTTCTTTGGGTCCCCGTGGTTTCTGTGGAATGTGCTGGAGGTGGGCAACCGGAGCAGGGTGAGCATCAGCTGAAGGCTGTAAATAACCCCCTGTGCTTGAATAGATGTTTTCATTTCGTGGTATTTTTACGTGTATTATTCCAGCCCATTCCCTTCAGTCCCGAGGAGAGAAGTCTTCTGTTTGGATTCCTTTCTGCTCCTGCCCCACCACAATCTTTTGCAGAAAAGAGAAACCAAAATATTTAACGACTTGATCCAAATCCAAAACGGAATGAAACCCCAGACCCCTAAACCCTGGTGGTGAGTGTGGAGTATGAGTGACAATCACCACGGACCTGCCAGGAGCCAGTCTGCAGCTTCTTGGGTCCTGCCACCCCCGCTGTGCACACTGAAGGAAAATGATTGATATGTGGGGAAACGGATTGTGCCCCCATGGTGAAGATGGTGTGATCTGGCCAAAACCCCAAGACAAATGCTTTCCCACGATCCCACTGCCCTAACAGAGCCTTTAGTCAACCTCTTGCTTTGAGGAGCTCCTGACATTTTCAGTGTCAGAGAACTTGCCTCCTCTAAGTTGCCACTTCTCCAACTCTGACTTACTGATTTCATGTCTCCTACCCCTTTCCAGCCAGAGTCACACAATAATCACCTCACATCTAAAATGGGAATACCGAGCTAATGTGGGTTTATTCAGAATTCTACAGGAGTCATGGAAGAAACACCAAAGTGTCAGGACAACGTGGTCTGTCCTCATGAAATCTGGAGATCATGTGACCACCAGACAAGAGCCTTAGAAGGCCTGGATTAGGATCGTCTTATCTTATGCCCTTCAGGAAGGTGACAACCCCTTGCAGCACACCTGAGACTGTGGTCAGGTTCCAGGAGAATAACAGAAACCGACAGACTGGAGCAGGCCCAAAGCCAGCCAACCTTCCTCACGAAGGCATATGTGCTATTAAGCATAGCAATACAACCTCCCTGGGGTGCTCACACCACCGGGCCTTTCACAAAGCACTCCCTGGTTCTTGTTCCATAACTGGGGCCTTTAGAGACCAATGGCTGTTCTACTTTTTGTTCTCTCATGGAAAGACAGAAGTCCAGAGATGTTCTGGCACTTGGCAAGGTCACACAGCTAATTAGCCGCTGAGAGCTGAGATGAAAACCCAAGTCTCTTAACTCTTAATCCACTTCTCTTCCCACAATGTACTTCTAATTTTTCCTTTGAATGAAGTTTAAATTAGAAAAGAAGTGATCTCCGTCCAGTCCCATGATGACCAGTGGATTTTCTCCTCACCACCGTCGGGTGTCTCTGTTCTGAGACTTGTTCACTCCTTACTCTGTGATCCCTGTGTTTCATTTTATAAAATGGTGCAGAAGACTTGTCCCAGTTAGTAATAGAATTGCCATTCGATACCATTTCAGGCTGCTTCTCTATCCATGGCATCGAGGAAAGTTTTGTTTTCTCATAACTCTGGAAAGATGAAACAGAGATGCCATCTGACCATGAATGCTTACCTCATACATTAAAGTTGTAGCTGTTGTGTGACCTTTCCGAGAATATGCCAACAAACAATTCACCCCCACACAGGTCACTGCTGACAGGCAAATAAACGGTTTCATTTAAGACTAGCTTAGTGCACCACTGAGTTTACTGGTGTTACTCACAGAGCATGAGCAAACCAAAGGCAGATGCATCCCCTAAAAAGTACCCCTTACCATGGTAACAGCTTACAAAAGCTGCATCCCAGGGGTTCACCGTATGGCATCCAAGCAGCTCAGTTGTCAGAAAGTATTTCCTCTCTCAGCAACTGCTACTGCTTATACAATTTAAGGAGGAGGTGGTACCTGTGTGTCCTGATGGTTCAGGAACTTCCTGAGATTTGTGAGTTTTGTTTCCTTCCTGAGCCTTAAGATAATGTTTCAATTCAAGGGTAACAGTTACAAACAAGGGGTGGGGTTGGCAAAAACAGGCTCGACAGATCCACTACCATGGAATCCATCTTTGAATCTGGCTTTGCCACCTTGACCTGTGGCGGATATCTGTGTAACTCACTTACCCTGTCTGCCAGAGAGTCTTAGTTTCCCTTGCTACTAAATGGCGATGTGAGTCTCTGCCCCGCTAGTTCATGGTTTTAAGCCTGAGGATTGTTTTTTAAGAAATAGCTATTTGACCACAGTTCTCTTTCCCTTTGGAGCATCTCATCTCAGTCTCTGTCGCTGAGCTCAGAGAAGCTGTAGGAACAGTAACGTCCTTGGTGCCTGCAGACCAACAGAGGGCCACCTAGTCCCAAAGCACTTGAAGACATTCAGAGATGGATCTCAGCCTTGGCTCTATTCCTATCCTTTCAGAAAATACCAGAAATCCTGTGGGAAAGGGAAGAGAAGAAATAAAGGGGGTAGGGGGTAGGCTGGGAGATGGTTAGGTGGGAAGAGCATAGGACAGTGGAAAAAGAAATAATTAACATTAAGAATTATGGAGGGAAGCTATATGGAAAACGATTTTATAAAGCCAGAGCCCCACCCCTACCTGACCCCAAAGAAAAACAACAGTGCTGGGGTGAAAAAACTACGCTCAAACTGTTGTCAGGGTGTTCTGGGAGAGAGGGGTCCACAAACTATAGCTATTGACGTTTCTCTTGGCTGCCCACCAGAGCTTAACAGGAAGATTGTTCATAACACTACATATTTCAGCCACAGAACATGGAGAAATAAAGTTGGTACAGACCAGGAAGCTTCCTAAATACAGTCTGGCTTTCATAGTGTCAGAAGGTGATACCTTCAGTAGTTTTGTCCAGCTGTGAACTGTGTGAACTACAACGATGACCAGTGTGGCACGAATGTGATGGGGAGCAACCAACCAATTTCTGATTGAGGTTAAAACCTGTTCTGTGGGGGGAAACATAATATCTAATACTATAAGTCAGTTGAAGAACCTATGGCCAGGGACCTCACAGGCTTAAGAAGTGAACCTACTACTATTATTTGCTGTGTGGGGGTAGTACTGAACTGCCATCTAAATTCATAGCCCTCAGCTCTCATCAGAGAAGTGTCTTAGTGCTGTGGATGGCAGTTAATGCAAAAACCTCACAATTAATCTAATTGCGATTGTACAGAGAGTATGTGTCAATGAATACTTCAGCCACAAATGGGATAGGACCTTCATCTTCCCAAGACAAGAATTGGGGAGCAGACAGACTGTAAGGGCCAGAGGATTGGGAGAACTGCACTGTGTCTTCTGGGTGTGACAGAATGGCTTACCCTCACAAATCCCTAGAGGCTGTGGCTGCCTGAACAAAAGCCACACAAGATCAAGCTAGTCAATGTCCCAGCATGGAGTGTGGAGGAGCTCTCAAGTTCCCCTCTCTAGTGGAGGAGACACAGACACTTGATGGCATCTGAAGGAGAAGCAGTTTTCTTTGATGTTATGGCCCCTGATAGCTCATTGACACTCCAATGGATAGCCACACAACAGTGAATATTTGGGCTTCACAAATTGCAATCAGTGACTTAGTCATAAAGGAAAAAAAGAAGAAGATCATCAAGTCTAGTAAATATGATCAAAGTAACACTATATGCATGTGTAAAGTACTCAAAATTAATAAAATAGTATATTAAGAAAGGAAAAATCTTTTTAGGTGTGAACTTCAGCAGCAACTGAAGATATTTTCAGTAGAAAATATCTGTGAGTTTGGTAACTGTTGTGTTAATTTATATCAGGATGTTTTATACTATCTTACCAAAACCCACAAGAAACAGAAGAGCATGCTAAAGGACAAGTCAGGTTCTTTTCTTTAAAAAAATGTTTGTGTGTGTGTGTGTGTGTGTGTGTGTGTGTGTGTGTGTATCTGTCTGTCTGTCTTCTGTGAGAGGGTATGTACACACGAGTGCAGGGGCCCATGGAGACCAGAAGAAATCTGATCCCCTAACTAGAGTTAATTTTAACTAGAGCCATTTAACATAGGTTCCAGTAACCAAACTCAGGTTTTCTTGAAGTACACTATGTGGTCATAATCACTGAGATATCTCTCTCCAAACCTAATTCAGATTCTTGGCTACATGCCCCAAAGGAAGAGTATGTCCCTGTCTATTATGTGACACTATTCCTGAGGAGTCAAGAACAAATATCTCCTCACTCCAGATAAGAAGCCAACAACAGACCAAAGTGTTGATACCACCAAAGTCCAATGTAGTGCAGCAATGAGTTTCATTAGGGTTATTTACAAGAATATGGGTGAAGAATTACTTACAGGAGTGACTCAATGATAGCTACAAAACAAAAGCTCACCCCAGTATGAGTGACAGTTCATAAAAGCTGGAAACCGGAAGCACAATGAACAGCCTCAGGCAGCTTCAGAGAGTATCCTTTCTTAGAAGCTCAGTTAATCTGAGACTCTGCTAGGCAGCTCAGCTCTACTGAGAGTGACTCTTAGTAATGTTTATTGCACACATATTCTTGCAGAAGGAGGAGCCTTCTGAATCTGCTCTGTTTCATGGTCTTCCTGGAGTTATCTTAGTTGTTTACTTTCTGTATTAGTGGAGCTTCCCTGCAAGATGAAGTGTTTCAACTCCCCCTGGAACATCCTGTTCTTTTACCTCCTTGTCCTAAAATAATCCTGTTGTTTCAATTCCTTTTACATCAGTAGCTCTTAACCTTCCTAAGGCTGTGACCCTTTAATACAGTTTTTCATATTGTGCTGAACCCTACCACAACCATAAAATTATTTTTGTTGCTATGTCATAACTGTAATTTTGCTAGTGTTATGAATTGTAAATAACTGATATGCAAAACCTTTGAAAGGTTTGTTCAATACCCCCCACCCACGGGCTGAGAAATGTTACTTTACATCCTATGTCTTAATAAATTTCCTTCCAAGATGGAAGATTTTAGCCTCAGAGGAAACTGCTACAAACTACTGCTCACTACAGATGTCCAATGTGGCAGCTGCTTACAGCAGGAACTCACAAGGTTTACTTAAGGATATTAAGTCACTAAAATACTTGGGGGCTTGGCCCCATATTCCTCATATCTTGGGACAGTGTTCTGGATTAAGTTTGAGCTTAAAGGCTCTTGAAATCTGATTAGAGTCAGATTTTAAGGATTTGTTTCACGTCTCCATTCCATCCGGCCAGCACTTAATACGGGAGCATGTTCTGGGGAAAGGAACACAGGTCTGCGGCATTTTACTGGAAAATGTCTTTGTGGTCTAAAGTGATTTTTTTCACATACTTTTAAAGTTACTCAGTAAATATTTATTCATCTACTACTGTGTTCCAGGAATTATTTGAAGTGACAGACAGACTTCTGTATAGCACCTAAAAATGTCTGTGAAAGGCAAATAGTTCACGCAAGTTTGAATATACTCATCTGGCCTTCAAGATGCCAGTGAAGAAAAGATATCCTACAAACCATGTTTGTAGTTAGTTGACTTTCCAAGGCTAAATGCAGTTTTCCAGAAGTAGCCTCCAGAACTGTATTGTATGGGAGAAAAAAGACACCACGGAGACCCAGGGGTGGGGGTGGGGGTGGGGAGAAAATCATTAAAGAGAAGTACCCTAACCATTTTTCTTTCTACATGGAGCTTAGGGGGAAGCGGGTCACTAGGGGTGAGCATTGAGGCTTTATAGTTCTGTCACACACGCCCTCTTTGTGCTGGACTTGTGAGCATGGGGGCAGTGTGACCAGCTGGCCTTCTGTCCCTGTCATCATGCCTTCCCTTCCTGCTGCTATGTCTTCTCCATCACGACAGACTGTATCCCTCTGGAACTATGAGCCAAATAAGTCCTTTCTCTCTTAAGTTGTCACAGTATTTTATCGTGGAAAGGAGAAATTAAGACAGTCTTTTCCCTTTTCATGGTCTGGAGCAATAATTTCTAGCCAACATGTCTTAGACCACCAGGGCATGCAGCATCATGGGTCCACCAATCCTCCTTCAACTGTCTTGTAGCCACTTAAATTTTCACTATGCCTCCCACATCATACCACTAGTGAGGTTTCCTCCCTTTGCTTTAAAGTCCTATATTTATTATTTTTGTTTTTGTTTTTGTTTTTGTTTTTGCCTTCAATGACTTTCCTATTAGATCTGCTTGCTTGCAACTATGAAGAGTCCCATCTTCTTTGGGACCCACTGTTCTAGATTTCTTTAGGGATTTCTACCAATGACAGACTCTGTTTCATCTTGCACCACACATGGTGGACATCATCAATTCTGTACTCAGGTGTCCCCAGGCTATGGAAAGCCCAACATGTCCTAGACTACCAGGGCACGCAGTGTCTTGGGTCCACCAGTCCTCTTCCAACTGTCTTGTAGCCACAAATTCTCACTGTGTCTTCTGAGGAGAGTTTTCAAACACAGGCTGAGCTATGTTGGCTCAGCATCCTCCTGGGTAGTTGGTGTTTTACACTAGGGTTCTCTACCTACCTCTCCTCTCCTCTCCTCTCCCCTCCCCTCCCCTCTCCTCTCCTCTCCTCTCCTCTCCTCTCCTCTCCTCTCCTCTCCTCTCCTCTCCTCTCCTCTCCTCTCCTCTCCTCTCCTCTCCTCTCCTCTCCTCTCCTCTCCTATCACTCTGCAATGGCACATATATTTGCAATAGAACCCCATCCTCTGTCCAAAGCTCTTTCTTTTGCCTTAGTGACACATCCTCTTAGGAAACACTACTTGTGTGTGTGTGTGTGTGTGTGTGTGTGTGTGTGTGTGTGTAGGTATATTTATGGGAGACAATGGCAGGTGCCTTCCTCAACTGTTCTTAATCCAATTTTTTTATTTTTATTTATTTGTAATTTTTTGAAATGGGATCTGTGTGGCACTAATTGGCCTGGAACTCTTTCACATAGATTCACTTGAGTCTGCCTCCTGAGTTTTGGAAATAAAGGTATGTGCCACCATGCCCAGCCAAAGCTACTGGAACCTCCATCCTTCTTTGTGAGACTGGGCTCTCGCTGAGCCTGGATCTCAGCACTTGGTGGGACTGGCTGGATAACAGACTCCAGAGATAATTAGTCTCTGCTTCTCCAGCACTAGGGTTCCAGATGTCGGCCACCATGCTTGGCCTTTATACGGGTCCTGAGGATTTCAACTTGGGTTTTTAATGCTTGCACGGCAGGCACTTTCCCCACTGAGACATCTCCCTAAGCTTGTAAATTAAACCTTGCCATAAGTATTTATGTAGAGACAAAAACATGTCAGTGGTTTCTACAGTCACTGGGTCTCAGCGCTTATCCCAGCTGACTGTTGGTAATCCCACTGTATGCACCCGGGAACCTGAACACAGGTGGCTAGGAGCGGAACTGCATTCCCATCCAGATGCCATCTCTAAATGCCATCCCCTAGCCCCATGACACTGTGCATAGGCAGTGAGTCACCTGCCGGGGGTGATGCTTTGCTGCAAGGTTCCAGCATGCTGAGCCCATTGGGATACAGACACCATCCCCATGCTCCCTCTTTCTAAGCTAATTCTCAACAGAGTGAACTACTGTCTGTTGCTCATGAGAGACTGTCAAGCTGCCACAATGACTTCCCAGGAGAAATCCCAGGGAGTCCCACTGACTCGTGCCTCGAAAGTGGGGAAAGAGAATGTTTCCAGAAACATTCCCAGGGAACAAATCTGTAATTGGGAAAGAAAGAAACAACCAAAATGTTCTTTCTAAACTCACATGCCTGTCATTAAACATCTCCTGGGGGACAAGGGCAGAGAAACCAGGACAGATTTGGGGAAAGGTTGGTCTAATTCTTTTTATTTCCTCATTACTGAAGTTGACTCGTTCTAAGTCAGTGGAGAGATTCCACTGTTAATTGCCAGTACAGACTTGCTCATCATGGTGTCCCGTCCACATGTCAGTCTCCAGTAACAAAGTCATAGTGAAGAAGAGATTGCACACCAGAGAAGGTAAAGGTTCCCCAGCCTGGACCAAACTGCTAGGATGGTCTGCTGAGGGGGGCCTGGGGGGGCCAAGGAAGTGGTCATTGGGACTGGAGATGTTGTCCAATAGATAAAATTCTCACTTCAGAAGCAAAGATTTGGGAATGATCACCAGCACCCACAAAACAAAACAAAACAAAACAAAAAGCTGAGCATTGTTAGTAGATGTTTGTAAACCCAGTGCTGGGGAGATAGACAGAAGATTCCCTGGGGCTCACTGGCTGGCCTTGCCCAGCCAAACTGGTAAGACCCAAGGTGGACAGCTCCTGCGGAATGACCTCAGGACCGGTTGACCTCTGGCCATCACATACACATACAATCATATTCACTCACACATGGTTATTCATACACAGTCTCTATCACCTACCTACCTATCTACCTACTTACCTAGCTACCTATCATCTACTATCTATCTATCTATCTATCTATCTATCTATCTATCTATCTATCTATCTATCTTCTTATCTAAGCACAAGGGCTCACAGTTATAATCTCCACTCAAGAGATAGTAGGAGAAAGAATGTCACCAGTTCAAAGTCAGGGCTATGGTGTTAGACTCTGTCTCAAATGCTTCCCTCCTAAACAAAAAACAAATCCCACTTCTTTTCCTAACACCAACAGCAGTCTTCCTGTGATTCTCAAGCTTGGTTAGAGTTTATATTTTGGATATTAACTTCTTTATTTCTTTTTGTTGTTGTTGTTGTTGTTGTTTTCGAGACAGGGTTTCTCTGTGTAGCCCTGGCTGTCCTGGAACTCACTCTGTAGACCAGGTTGGTCTCAAACTCAGAAATCCACCTGCCTCTGCCTCCCAAGTGCTGTGATTACAGGCGTGTGCCACCAGCGCCCAGCAACTTCTTTATTTCTTAATACATAAAAATTACAAGAAATCGCCATCAATGTCCTGCCTCTAGAAGCACTGCAGGAGAGGCTGCTGTGAGTGCATCAGTATGCGGCAGAGGGGAGAGCGGCTATGTCTAGGCTCATGTTCTGACCTATGTATATCTGAAGGATTAGTAGCCTAACATTTCCTGAACAAAGTGAGCCTGAGATGATCACCAGTCCAGTACCAGAGGACCAGAAGGGCCTCCAGGATGGGGGGCAAGCTGGAGACTAGAAGATCCCTGCCTGGGTGGGAGTGAGCCTGAGATAGATGGGCCACTTGGGGAGGCGGGATGGGAAGTGAGCCAGAGACGAACATCAGACCCGATGGCCTAGACAGGGAGCTAGCCTGAGATGACCACCAGTTTGTTACTTCACAGGTCTGGCATGGGAAGGGGAGACCAGGTCCAAGATGACCCTGGTCTCTTGATGAGCCAGCCTGGCCTGGTGCCATAATGCATGGGCAGGGTCTACCACTCCTGAGACCACTCCTGAACTGACCCCAGATACTCAGAGATCCAAGTTGCCGCTAAAAGGAGCATGTAAGTGGTGGAGAAATGGAAGAGAAAGAGAAAGGTGTGGACACAATGAAGAGAAGCAGAACTCGAGACTCAAGGATAGTGAGAAGCAGTCTGATGTGGGTAGCCAGTGATGCCACCTAGGACAATGGTGGGGTCCTGGTCTGTGCTGCTACCAAGGGCCACGTCTATGTTCATGGCCTTGCAGCAGAAGGGGTCTATCCCTAGTCTGGGCTGCCACCTAGGGATGTCTGAGGGTTGAACAGAACTGGCCCCACCCCTCACCTAGGTATCATGGGAGAGCTATGTTTGGGGGCTTGAGAGTAGGAGAGCTGACCCTACCCCTAGTCAGCTGCAGTACTCAGGAGAGTGGCCTGGAGAGATTACAGGAGTTATGGGTGAGTACCCACACCCACACCCACACCCACACCCACACCTACACCCACACCAGGATACCAGCATAGGAGAGCTGACCCTATAGGGTCATGAAAGCAGGAAAGCTGGTCCAGCCCCTGACCTGCTTCAACACTCAAGAGATCAGACCCTGCACCTCACCTGGGTAGCATAGTAGAGCCGAACCTAATAGCAGGGGCGTACGTGAGCTGGCCCCAAGGGTGTGAGCATGGGAGAGCTGGTCCCTATAACTTGTCTGTCATTCGGTGACATGGGCAAGGGAAAGATGCCCTTCCCCTAACCCCTTGCCACAAAAGAGCTGGCTCTGAGGTCATCAGAGCAGGAGAGCTTGCCCTACCCCTCATTGGCTGTAACACTCAGGAGAGCAGGCCTGCACCTTGCCTGAGTGGCAGGGTAGAGCTGACCCTGGTTGCAGGGGTTGCTGATGAGTCAGCCCAAGAGCAGGAAACCCTACAGATCCAAACTATAGGATGTCCACAACACAGGCCAACAACAGGACATCAGAGAGGATCCCCATGGAGGCTCCAGTACTAATAGTGTTGGAGAAGCCAGAGACCTTGCCTCAGATCAACAAGTGACTGCAATGACTTTGCCTGCATTTGCAGGCAAAGAAGTGTGGGCAAAAGAGTATACTGTGGGACACACTGTGATACACTACAGCTTCTGGAACAAGATTTTTTTTTCTCTGTTGGGGGACAGGTCGTAAGAGAGGATAGGGTGTACAGGGGAAGGGGAGATTAACAGGACCGAGGTGCACGATGTGAAATTCACGAAAAGAAAAACAACGATACAAAGCTTTTTGAAAAATTAAATTTCCATCAGTTGAATAAGAACCACAAAGGCATGTAAGCAACAGTTTGGATGCATTACCTGTGTGGGTTCAGTGGATCACTTTGGGCAAGTCCCCGAATGTCACTGACCACAGGGATTTCATGGACAAGATGGAGACCATTTCTTGACTTGGATTCTATATAAGTGGTGGGAAGATTGTTCTGCTGTCCAGAATACAAAGCAACAGTTGCTGGTGTTAGGTTCGTACTATGTGCTAAATGCAATGCGGACTTCATTTCAATTAACCCAAGCAAAGGGGATTCTTAGCACAAGGGATTGTCGTTTAGTTTTATAGAGAGGGAAATGAAGGTCAAATAGGTAAGCCAAGCAACAGTGCTCTCTCTGGACAGGTACAGCGAGTTGTAATAAAATCCAAAACATTTTTGAAAAATCATCAGGATCATTATCAACACTGTCAATGATAGAGTGGCCGGACAAATTGGAAGTAAATACTAAGCCAGACATCTTGGGGTTTAGGAAAAGCTTAGCAGCCAAGTTTGACCACAGATTGTACCCTTTGAGACCAACAGTGACTCCTTTAGGAATCTTTGACAAAGCCCGTTAGCATTCAGAGGAAATCCCCATCATACGGTCACCCAGCCAGCCCAGAGCTGGAGGGTCCCAGCAGTGGCCAGGCCACTGTCCCAGGCTAGCTTCCTCCACACTCAGCTGCCCCACCCCCACCCCCACAATGTTGTTAGGTATGCATTTCAGATTTTGAATGGATCTCCTTGTCTGGTGTTAATTGACAGTGAAAACCGGGTTTTCAAAGCCAAGGTCCGAGCACTGAAGGTAAGTGATCAGAAGACTGCCCTTGTAATAAATCACAGCGGCACAGGTCACAGTTCGGAGTGTGAATGCAGTATTCAATAAAGAAACACACTCCACCTTTCAGCTTCGAGCCGACCTGGCTAATTGACCCCATTGTCGTCCCTCCATTAATCATCCTGGCACATGGGGCAAGAGGCATTTTCACTCTTAGGCGCGCAGGGAGGAGGGGGGACCTCCTACACGAGGGGGTGGGGAAGGGCAGAGGGGGCAGTTATAATGGAAAAGGAAATCATAGACAATTCTGCCTTAATTAACTCATTGGATTTCCAGGTTGGCCAGCCACACTTTAGTCCGCTGAAGGAATGTGGGGGATAATGCGGGGGCTTTCATTAACTTCACACCAGGATACAGGAGTTTGGGTCTCTAACGAAAGCAGATGTGAGCATCTGTACCCCATCCAGAGAGCGGCTCTGCCAGAGGACCAGGGGGTTAGCCTAATGCTCCATCATCATTCAGTGTCATCGATCTCCCCAGACCCTGATTAATAAATTGCAGCACAAGTCTTTTACAGCGGTGACTACAATTTTATTTCGCCCATTAGAGGCGCGTCACAAAGTGTCCCAGTCTTATGGGACTGGCTTACCTTTCCCTTCAGCGCCCGCCTCGGGGCCTGGCGATGGCTCTGAGTTTGCTTGTCTGGAGACTACTCCATGGATCTATAGAGGCTGCGTGACAGGGCTGGGGAGTGGGGTGGGGGTGGATAGAGGTGGGGAGGGAGTGGGGTGGGGGTGGGGTGGGGGTGGGATGGAGGTGGGGAGGGAGTGGGAGGTTGTACTTGTGTCAGGTTTCCCCCTTTTGCTAAGCTCACCCTACATTGACCACAGGGGACGGTTAAGGCACTTCAGCGGAGGCCGATTCCAGAGGCATCTCAGGCAGGATTTGTTTCTTTAATGCAATCCAAATGTAACTTAGGCAACTGCAGTACGCCAACATTGCACTGCACTAGAAATAGACACATGTACACACACACAAGATACACGCATGTACATGCACACACACACACACACACACACATTTGAGTATCATTTGCTGTTAATTGTCAATGAACTTAGCATTTACGTTGATCCATTTATATTTTCAAAATACAAGATCTGCCCTTTACCAAGCTGCTTCAAATTAGTTCTTATTAAAAGGTCTGTTTTTCTCAATGATTAATCACTATTACTCAGGAACACAGTAGTTTCATGGTTCACAGGGACACAAGAAGCTCAGACAGTCAGAAACTTACATTTTGAGAGAGGAAGGGAGGCAGGAGGAGAGGAGACAGAAAAAGAGACAGAGAGAGATGGGAGCGTTGCTCATTTTACACTGTGGTCCTCCCCGCTGCTCCTCCTCTCCTTGTTTCATTACTGTTAATGAACTTAATTGTTTGGTTTCAAATCGCCAGCCTGAGGCGTCATCCCTCTCACTCCCGCTTAGTGCTGAGATACGGGCCTTGCTGCTCCCTGAATTGACTTGTGAGCAAATATTTCAAGTGTGTGCCCCTCTCTGACAGGCACCTGGAGGGGGAAATTTGGGCCAAAGACGCAGGGCGAAATTAGATGACGTGTTGAGAAAGACAAAGTAGGCACCTTCCGATCCCTGCCTGGTGCTGTGTGTAATCCAACCCCAGTTAACCATATTTATGGCACGTCTACTCTGCGGCTGTCATTGTGCCAGTCACTGCGTTTAGAGAGTTGATAGAAGACAGCCACTGACCCACCTCAAGTTCCTGGTTTCTGACCAGCACATGAAATAGATCAAATTTCCTTAGTTTCTCTGTTAACTGCACAACCAGAACAATAGTATTGAAATGCTAAAGCAGCTTGGCTCAGAGGAAAAATCTCTGTCTTTGGAGTCACAGAAATGGCAATAGACTCTGGACTGTCCATGTATAGTGTGGGCAGTCTTGTTTGAGCTGAATACTCTCGCTAAAGCATAGCACTGGTGGTGCCAACCTGCTTGCATATATGAACATACAGATATATACATATCTGGGCAAATCTGCTTCTGCCAGAAATGAAGACAATGCTTTAGACAGAAATTTATTATTATATATTGTTATATTATTATTATTGTTGCTGTTATTTGTGTGTATTGGGGGCATGCTTATGGTATGTATACTTATTAGCGTGTGCCCTGTGGATGCATCTGTGCATAAATGTGTGCCTGGAGAGGTGGGTGTCAGTATTAAGTGTCCCCTGTCACTCTCCACCTTAGTATTTGAGACAATGTCTCTCACTAAACCTAGTTTTCAGAGATTCAGCTAGCCTGACTGACTATGAGCCTCAGGGACCTGCCTGTCTCTCTGCTCCAAGCACTGGGGTTATGGGTGTGCACCTTCACACCTGACTTCCTATGTGGATGCAGGGATCCGAACTCAGGTCTTCACCACTGTGCAGCAGAACGGGCACTTTATCAACTGAGTCTCCTCTCCAGCCTATCACATAAGAAACTTTGAGTCAGGTATGGTGGTGCATGCTTTAATTCCATCATTTGGAAGGCAGAAGCAGGCAGATCTCTGAGTTTAAGGCCAGTCTGGTCCACAGAGAGAGTTATAGGACATACAGGACCATACAGAGAAAAAGCCTATATTGAATCCTGCTCCCCACCAGCAAAGAAAGAAAGAAAGAAAGAAAGAAAGAAAGAAAGAAAGAAAGAAAGAAAGAAAGAAAGAAAGAAAGAAAGAAAGAAAGAAAGAAAGAAAGAAAGGAAGGAAGGAAGGAAGGAAGGAAGGAAGGAAGGAAGGAAGGAAGGAAGGGAGAGAAAGAGAGAAAGAAAGAAAGAGGAAAAGAAAAAATAAAGGAATTTTGAACATATTACTGCAAAGACTGCCCATCCAAATAGTATATGAGATTAAAAAGTTTTGCAAAAGCTTAAATATGTCCTCTCTGTTACTTCTTCTGGAGAAGCAATAAACCTTAGCTTCTGAAGCAAATTCAGAACATATAATGGCACTCAGAAACTCTCTGGAAACAGCCCTGCCTTCTCCACCCAAACCTCACCTCCATGCCCGTCATATGCACACATGACTGTGACCAGGCTCTGACTGTGCTCAGTGCCGATACCACTCACTTCAGCACAGAGGATTACCAAAGGCTAAGACAGCTTAGAGCAGCACGAAGTAGAGGTGACCCTCCACTTTGTCATATAAGCCATTTCAGACTTCTTCCTAGAAACAGGAATAATGGGACATATAGATGCCACCCCAATTTACATGACGGTCATTTCCCACTAAACTCGTTGTAAATTGAGGATACGGTAAGTCAAAAGTACATTTGGTAGCCCTAATCTACAGAATGGTGTGCCTGATTGACAGGGCGCATGGAAAGAGTCAGTCATTTGCCCTCTGGATGCAGATGTGGTAAAAAGAACTGGCCTAAGGTGGTTTTGCCCAGCACTGCAAGAATATTGCAGAGCATGACAGCAACCTGGAAAGAAAATCAAAATGGAAACCAGAAGTTCCCTTTCTATTGAAAGTGTATTGTAGAGTCATAATACATAAAAGTCAGGCTGACAGTAAGTGAGGACCATCTACCTGCACAGATATGTAAAGGAGACTTTGCTGTGGGTATTGGCTCAGGTCATTTGGGAAGCAAAGTCCCACCATTTGCTATTTACAATGAAAGATCTGAGAAGGTTAGTGCTGGAATCCTGTCCAGGTCCCAACTCTTCAGAACCAGGGAGCTAATGGCTTAACACTTAGTTCAAGGCCAAAGGACCAAGAGAAGGACCCAGGATGTGTGAGGCTAGAAAGGATGGCTGCCCAGCATGAGGAGGGGGAACAAACTCATTTGTCTTCTGCCTCCTGTTCTAGCTGCTCCTTGGGGGATTGGGTGATGCCCACCTACCTGGGCAAGAGTAAAGGGTAGGCAGATTTTTTTCCAGTGTGTGTGGGTGTTTTGCCTGCGCATATATATCTGTGCACCACATTTGTGAAATGTGCACAGAGGCCAGAAATGGGTGTCAGACCCCCTGGAACTAGAATTACAGAAGGTTGTGA
The DNA here is from genome assembly GCF_947179515.1 of Apodemus sylvaticus. Lineage (NCBI taxonomy): Eukaryota > Metazoa > Chordata > Mammalia > Rodentia > Muridae > Apodemus > Apodemus sylvaticus. Next base: position 59,817,832 of record NC_067479.1, on the reverse strand, counting down.
GCCACACATTGGTATGAGGAATCGAACCTGGATCTTCTGGAAGAGTGACCAGTGTACTTAACCATTGAGCCATCTCTCCAGCCCCTGATGGGCAGATCTTTACTGAGTGACAGATTCAGATGCTGCTCTCCTTCTGAGACCTTCACAGAGGCACACACTCCAACATAACAACTTATCAGCTATGTGGGCATTCTTGGCCCAGTCAAGTTGACATATGCAATGAACTGTCTGTCAGACATGAACCAAGACGTTGAGACGTTAAAAGAGTTGCTGGAGTTTGCACAGCTGGTTAGGATTAGTTAGCACTAAGGTTAAAGCTCAGATCTCTTGATACCAAATCCCTCTGCTCTACAAGGTTGCTTATATCCAATTACACTCAGCTTAGTCCCTTATACTATGCTGCATTAGAGTGTCCTCCAGTACTTAAATGTGTTATCATAGCTTTCTTCCTAATCTCCAGGCTTCCTCCCTAATCTCCCTTAATCCAAATCTGCACATCACCCTCCTGATTAACACACAGAAGGGTAAAACAGGATCAGGCTTCTGAACTACACCCCTGGTTCTACATGGTATCTGAAACCTCAACCTTGATGCGTCGATGCCAACTTCACACTGAAGTGCTGGGCAGAAACCAAAGAGGGGAGACAAAATTTCATATCCAAATACACTGAAAGTCTTCTAGAGGTAATTGTGCCAAAAAATCCTCAGGCAAACGGGATTTTGTTAAAGAAGGGCTGACGCTGCGGGGTGATAAAAAAGATGGCTTTGCCAAGCAAAATGGACAGGCCTGAAATCACAGCTTTTAGGGAGCCTGAGGCAGCAGGATCACAATCTGAGTTCAAGGCCAGCCTGGGCTACTTAGAGAAACGGTTTTAAAGGGCTGTGCATACAGCTCTGTAGTAGGTTTATCTAGCACATACCAGACCTGGGGTTCAATCCCAAGAAGTCCAAAAAGTAACAGTTTTTTTTTTTTTTTGTAAAAGTAGGACAGGAAGAAGGAAGACTTCATGGAAAACAGGAGACATAAGCACATGCATACACACACACATACACACATACACAAACATATACACATATATACATACACACACATACATACACATATACAAACATATATACATATATACATACATACACACAGATACACACACATACACAAACATATACACATATATACTTACACATACACAAACATATACACATATATACATACATACACACATACACACTTACACAAACATATACACATATATACATACACACATACACAAACATATACACATATATACATACATACACACATACACACACATATATATATATATACATACACACACACACACATACACACACACACACATACACACACACACTATTGTCGCCTGACTCAGAGAACTGTATCACTGGCTGTCAACCAGATTGGCACTACCTCTTAGTCTTGGCAGCTTTCCATTCCCCCCCATCATAGGCTCTGAACATATATGCACCCTACAGCCACATAGACACAGTGACTCCCAGAAAACATCTAGAAAGAAACTGGAAGAGAGCAGTATCACTGGATGCCAGGTCAAGTCTCAGCCAAGAGACTCTGTGGGTGAGAGAGAGGAAGCAGAATAAACAGACTAGCTGGGTCCTTAGGATCAGGGCAGCTGTGGACTTCATGAGTTCAGAGAGTCACAGGTCACAGAGTAAGGACACAGATGCAATAGTTACAAAACAGCTCTGACCCTTGCTTTCGGTATGAGCACATCCAGTGGTAGACCTCTGTATCAACCGAGCCAATGAGATAAGCTATTTGATTAATATCACAGAGAAGAAAGGAATTCAAAATGCATTAATAATTCAGCCTATATTTTGGCCAAATTTATGACAAAAAAATGAGCACAGAATACATTTGTAATGGCAATTCTTTTAAAACACTTTCTGTGCTTGCTTTGAGAAAAAGATTTACCCACATTTCTAGAAACGTGTATGTATAATATGTAAACTCCTAAGGACAGCCTTACTTTTAAATCTTGCGTGAGAAGTGCACACTAAGAAAAGGAAAGTCTTTATAAAACAGCCATAAATGATAAGTATAGCAAATGTGTCCTTGTAAATCAGGAACAAGAAGGGGAAGGAAGAAATGAGAGAGGCCCCGGAAGAGGCAAATTAGAAAATGGGATAGCCGTGCGAGGAAGGGGAGAAGGGAGGTGGGAGGGAGTGGGGGGTGAGGGGGTGGGGGGAGTGGGTGGGGTGGGGTGTGTGTGAGAATATACCAGCAAACTCCGCTTCTTTGAAGGCTAACCAAAACACTAACAAAAAATAAAATAAATCTCTAATCTGTCCAAAAAATTAATAAACTGAAATCAGGATCAGAAAAAAACATACATGCAGGAAATTTGGGTTAATTTGGTCAAATGTGCACTAAGGACCACACCCATGCACATATGGTCGGTGCTAATTGAACTGGGGTGGGGGGGGGAGGAGGGGAGGGGGGTGTTGTTCATTGGGACTAGAGGGTCCCAAGAGGGGCTTGAAGGGAAGTAGTGGGTGTGAACAAGTTAAAATACATTGTATGCACACATGAAATTTTCAAAGAATAAATAAAAATACTGTTTTTTTAAAATGTCACATTAAAGAGAGGTATAAATAGAGAGAGAAAAAAGAAAATCATTTTCTGCCAGAGGCAGCACCGCTCCAGACATCTCCATGACTGGGCTTTGCAGTGACTCTGCCTAGAAGACTCCAGAAGTGATTTAGAAGTGTCTTTGGCTTTTACTTCATTTGAGAACCACCTGGGCAACTTTTTTGAATTACTCACACCTTGGACTAACCCAAGAGACTCTGAGTAACTGTTTTTGAATAAGACCTAGCCCTGAGTGCTTTATCAAAAGCTCTTGGGTGTCTGTAATACAAGCCCAAGCCTGAGAACCACTGGAGCATCAGGTACCAACTAAAAAATCTGGTGCACCAGAACCTGGCCTAGGAACTACAGAACACAGCGTCCGTAACATCAAGTCTACTGTGTGCAATTCTGCTTCTAGATATGCCTCAGGGAGGTAAAACAGTCTTCTCAGGAGTATTTGCACTGCGTTCTCACAGGAGTGGTAGTCCGGACACCAAGAGGTAGCCATAAAAGTGGTGTGCAAGTGTGTGTAAAAGTGGGCGGCGGGTGGGGGGGGGGAGGGGGAAGGAAGTGTGCTCTTCATAGGCTGGGATGTTCGCCATCCCATGTCCCAGAGGATAGAGTTCCCACGGGGCTGTAGCTTCGTGACCTCCGAGGACCCCGTGCTCAGTGGAAGGGCCTGGTGGTGAGGGACAGTTCCCTTGGACCCCACTTGTTCACAGGCTCCGTAGACAGCCTCCCAGAGGTGGGAGAGAGCAGTGGCTGCCCAGGGCATTCCTGGGTGTGCAACTGCACTTTCACAGGGTGGCTGCCCAGGAGAGCCAATGTGCTCAGCCTACTGCACTGTATACTTAAAACAGTCAGAAAATTTCACTTAAATGTTTTAAGTTGAGGCTGGAGGGATAGATAGCTCAGTGGCTAAAAGCACTCACTGCTCTGCAGAAAACTTGGGTTCAGATTCTAACGCCAATACAGGGTGAGTCACAGTCATTTGTGACTCTAGTTTCAAAGGACCTGACACCCTCCCCTGGCCTCTGCAGACAACAGGCACACACAAGCAAATAAACGTGCACACACATGCACATTAAAAAATTGAAAAATAAAAATAATTAAATTCAATTAAAAGAAAACTATAATAAAGTTTATATGAAGTGTTATATGAAAAAGAATGTAAATCTTTTTTAACTATATAAGATGAAAAAATTACTAAACAGAAAAACTTCTCAAGGTGGTTCATTTTCGTAAGGATATTTGTTACTTTAAAATTAATTTATTCATATAATTTATTCTAATAAATCTCAAACATATTTTTGTGACTGAATAAAATAACTCTCTAGTTCATTGAAAAGAATAAATGCCTATCACCAGGCAAGAACAAAATAGGATTATAAAGGAAATTAAATTACTCAATACTAGCACAGATTAAAAAGATATCATGTAATAGAATATGTTAATAGTACAGGGGTAGAAAAAACACATCATTTATACAAAGTAGAAAGTTGAGAAACTCACCCTGAAGATACACAGCTCACTCCTTTAATCCCAGCCCACACCCAGGCAAAGACAGTGAATGTGAGTTCGAGGCCAGCCTGGTCTAAAATTGGATAAAGATCTCCTGAGGGTGGATCTGGGGAGATTCTTGGTGATTAAAGTCCTTGCTATACAACTGATATCCTGAGCTTGAATCCCTAGCACCCACATAAAAGTGGGGTTCACTTCCAGCATGTGACTGCAATCCCAGTGTTCTTCTGGTGAGATGGAAGATGGAGGCAAGTTAATACCCAGAAGCCCTTGGACCAGCTATCCTGGTGCACACAGCAGGAGCAGTGAGCAAGGGTTTGCTTGGCTGAGCATACTGTGCATGCCTTTAATCCCAGCACTAAGAAGGCAAAAACGGATGGATCTCTGCAAGCTCTAGACAAACACGGTCTGCAGAGGGAAACCTTGTCTCAAAAAAAAAAAAAGCCAAAAGCATGGGTTTATATATGGTGAACATAGGCTTGTAAACACACATCACATTCTCAAACACATAATATGGGGCTGGAGACACGGCTCAGCAGGTAAGAGCACTTGCTGCCCTTGCAGAGGGTAAGGGTTTGGTTCTTAGTACCTATGTTAGGTGTCTCACAACCATTTGTAACTCCAGATCTAGGGAATCTAACACTCTCTTCTGGCTTCTACAGGCATCTACATGTCACACACACACACACACACACACACACACACACACAGACAAACACACACACACACACACACACACACACACACACGCACACTACCACCACCACCACCACCACCACCACCACTACCACCACCACCAACAACAAAATTAATTAGTTAATGTCTTTTAATTTAAAGTAACAGCAAACAGCAAGTAGAGATGGATTCTTTAAGGAATCACATTCAAATCAGGATCGACTGAACAGGTTTCTGGGCATCAGGCCTTAGGGAGAGGATGACACAGCCTTGGGTACAAGGGCTTCCTTGAAGGACATCAACCTCAGAGCTGGCACTAGCTCCCTCCATGAACCCAGCACCTGGGAGAAGCTCCGAGGTGACTTTCGTTTGCAGAGGACTCAGAAACTGCACTGACAGTGCAGAGTATGGCCAGCTTTATCACATGGTAGGTTTCTGGGAACAGCATGAAAGGGAGACTCTTGAAAGCGAATGAAAAGCCAACCCAATGCCACGCGTGGGTGGGACATGTCCTAAGCTAATCTCACAACATTCTTTAAAAGCATGCTCACTGGGAAGGAGCTCCCATTATCATTACACATCATAGGAGAAAATAATCTCCAATGAGCAGTGATCACAAGCTTAAGAAAAGTGGAAGTCTGCCATACCCCAAACTCCAGGAAAAAAAGTTCTTCCAACTGAAGAATAACAACTAGATATGTTTTAAATTGTCAAAATGAATAAAGATGGTGTAAAACCACATTGAAAAAAAAAGACTGTTTTAAAAGTGGGTAGATGCAAATAAAGAATAAGACAGAATCTGAAAAAAAATATGTAAAATATAGTCACTGGACTAAAGCCTCAAAGAATAAATTAAGCAGCAAGCAAGTTTCAGATAAAATGAGCATTAGAACATTGGAAGCAAGTTCGGAGTTAATAACTCAGACTGAAGGATGCAGAATGAAAGAAACAGATAATATAAAAAAGCCATAAAGTGGTTAAGAGATATGGAAAATACAGTATAATGAGAAGGCCCAACACACATTTAATAGGAGCTCCAAAAGGCTGCAGGAAGGACCCAAGGGGTAACGGGCAAGACTTTCCCAACACGTGTTAATTCATATTACATGCATTCTAGAGCTTTACTATGCTCCCTGCTCTGCATTAGGGACTAGGGGGAAGGGAGAAAATGAAAGGAATAAAACATTCTTAAGTTTATTTTTTAATTTTGTAAACATGTGTCTTGAGTATATATGAGGACCACATGCATGCAGGAACCTTTGGAGGCCAGAAGAGGGCACTGCAGCCCATGAAACTGGAGTTATAGGCAGTTGTAAGTTACTGCATGGTTGCTGGGAACTGAACCTGGGTCCTCTGCAAGCAGTAAGAACTCTGAACTGTTGAGAAATCTCTCCAGATTCAGAAAACAACTTGAAGCACAATATGATGTATAGTTGTAAGTATCTGCTGTGTATCAAGTAGTCTCAGGCCTCTGTGACTTACAATGCTTTTTTGTCTGTTTTCCTGTATCATATGAGAGTTTCAGGTTCCCTGCAGCACTGCTCCAGACTGTGAGTTAATGGCCAATACCTCATATATGCAGGGACAGACTGAAGAGTGGGCCCCACTCAGGGAATACTCTTGTAGTGGCCAAGGACAAACAGGAAAGAAAATCTGGATGTGGTGGCCCGAAGTTGCAATGATAGTCCTAGGGAGCCAGAGACAGGAGAATCCCTGGGACCAGCTGGCCACTTAATATAGCTTAGTCAGTAAGTTCCAGACTAATGCGAAACCCTGTCTCCAAACAAACAAACAAGGTAGACAGCCTCAAAGGAACCACACCAAGGTTGTCATCTAGCCTCCACACACATATGCACACACACCCCTTAAAAATGGGGTACAGTGCTAAACAAAGAATTTTCACTTGAGAAATATCGAGTGGTTGGGAAGCACCTAAAGAAATGTTCAACATCCTTAGTCGTCAAGGAAATGCAAAGCAAAACAACCCTGAGATTTCACCTCACACCAGTCAGAATGGCTAAGAAAAATCAAAAACTTGGGAGAAAACAGGTGCTGGCATGGATGTGGAGAATGCTGGTGGGGTTGCAAGCTGGTACAACCACTCTGGAAATCAGTCTGGTGGTTCCTCAGAAAACCGGGCAAGACAATTCAGGAGGACCCCCGCTATACTACTCCTGGGCATATATCCAGAGGATTCCCCAGCATGTAATAAGGATACATGCTCCACTATGTTCATAGCAGCCCTATTTATAATAGCCAGAAGCTGGAAAGAACCCAGATGTCCCTCAACAAAGGAATGGATACAGAAAATGTGGTATATATATACACAATGGAGTACTATTCAGCCATTAGAAACAATGAATTCATGAAATTCTTAGACAAATGGATGGAGCTGGAGAACATCATCCTAAGTGAGGTAACCCAGTCTCAAAAGAACACTCATGGTATGCACTCACTGATAAGCAGATATTAGCCTAGAAGCTTGGAATATCCAAGACACAATCCACATATCAAATGATGTCCAAGAAGAAGGAAGGAGAGGCCCCTGGTCCTGGAAAGGCTCAGTGCAGCAGTGTAGGGGAATACCAGGACAGGGAAGTGGGAAGGGGTGGATTGGGGAACAGGGGGAGGGACGAGGGCTTATGGGACTTTCTGGGAGGGGGGATCCAGGAAAGGGGAAATCATTTGAAATGTAAATAAAGAATAAAAAACAAAATAAGGTAGACAGCCTCAAAGGAACCACATCAAGGTTGCCCTCTGGCCTCCACACACATATGCACACACAGAGAAGAAAAATCCAGAAAGATCCAAATGTTCATCAGCTGATAAAACAGGAAACTTTATTTAAAGGTCTACCTATGCAAAAGATTAATATACAGCCATGAAATAGTAACAAAAAAATGAACCCATGGTATGGCATGATAGATCCTGAAAACCTTTGAGTTTCAAGTCATTGAGTCGTTGAGTGATAGATGACACAGTGTGAAGCCACTTATGTGAAATGTTTAGAATAGACAAGGCTACGGAGACAGGAGCTAGGTTAGTAGTTTGCAAGAGCCTAGGGCACTGGGGGAGATTGGTAATGACTGTGGAGTTTTTCTGGGTGATTAAAAAAAATCTTGTTATTAACATGGATGGTGGTGATAGCCTAGTCACCCCTAGGTACATTAAAAGCACTGAATGGTCTATACTGAGCGGGAGAAGGGCATAGTGAGTGAATTACATCTCATTAAAGCCATTAAAACATTCCAAGGGCAGCCACTAAAAGAGTAGAAATGAAGTATGTGTTTAACTCCTAAGCCAACAGAGGTTAAGAGGCCACTAACTCACTATTCCTTCCAGGGATGCTAGGAGAAGCCTAGAGACAGCCAAGAAAGAGCAAAGAAGCAAAGATAGCACAAAATAAGAGGGTATTCAGGACCGATGAGAGAAAGTGGCGGTGCCGTCACTCAGTGTGACACTGGCGGTCACCGCTATTCAAAGAACTATCTTCCCTTCCTAGTCTTGTTAGTGTTGGGAGTCTGAGGCATCCACTTTAAGAACGCTGGGAAGGGAGGTGATGAATGGAATGGAGCACTGGGTGTGGGCTTCTTTTAGCCTATCAGATACATGCTTTATTTCCTACTGAAAAAGCAGAAACCGGCTGCCATGGTAGCACATGTCTATACGCCCAACACTGAGGAAGACAAGGCATAGGTATCATGCACTCATGGCCAGCAGCTGCTCCGAAACCAAAACAAAACGACCTCCCCACTCCCCCCACAGACAAAAAACAAACAAACAGTAAGGTCATTGTTATTACCTATTGAATCTGGGCAAGTTTACAGGTTGCTATCTTTTCTGTAGCACTTAGTACTTAAGAGATCTCTTAATCAACAATGACAACAGCACTGGCAAGACTGAGAGAAGTCTGTAGCACACATACAGAAAGGAGATTCTGTTAACATGCACCTGAAGGGCTTTAAATGATCACACTGTTTAAGATGTTAAGAAAATAACTCACATAATTATGCAGATTTGTGCTGTCCTTCAAGGCAAACATGTATGAAATTACAGTATATAAACACACAGCTATGTGCCATGTCATGTCATGAGATTTGGCTAAGGGAATCCAATACACAATGTGGTCCAACATCATTATATTGACTAGTTATGTCACAGCCATTTTAGCTTTCCAAGTACAAAATATGATATGATGTTTACAAAGCAACAAAGTCCTTGCTCTGGTGGCCCATTTCTAGAATACATCACTGTCCTGAAGTGACTTGTGACTATATGTATGATAGATGCAATGCCCATTAGTTAGTCATGAGTTGGGTAGTAAAATTTGATGTAGTTCATTAATATAAATAATTAGAAAAGAGAAGGCAGACTTCAACTTCCTAGCATTGTGTGAAAGTTATGTACCCTCTTCCCAGAGAGGCACATTTGTCTAATGCACAGATTTGTAGATCTCTGAAGGGCCCCTGGAGTACTTAAAATTCATAGCTTTGTGCTGGGGAGACGATTCAGTTCATAAAAGTGCTTGCTACTGCAGAGTTCAGATCCTAGGAATCTCGACAAAAGCAGTAACACAGGCATCTGCAATCCCAGCTCATCCTGAGGAGAGATGGGAGGCAGAGACAGGAGAATGCTTGGGAGCTGGGGGGCCAGCTAACCTGGCTTACGCAAAGGTGGAGAGGTCCTGCCCCAAACAAGATGGAAAGGGAGGGCTGACTGTGGAAAGTTGACCTCAGACCCTTGCCCATACGCCTCGATACATACATGCTCATGCCCATGCACATATAAGTGTGTGTGTATGTATATACACACACACATACATACACACATACACAATTTTTAAACTAAAATGTCACAGCTTTCATGTACACATATACATATGTGCAACAGCACCCACAAATATGGGCACATACTTGTAGGCATGTGCATGCACATGTGCTCATGCATGTGCACACACACACACACGTACACACACACAGACCAAAGGCTGAAATGTCCTCTAGGACTCAGCCTAGTTAGATCTGACAGCCCACAGTATCTTAGTCAAATTAGCAATGGCTCCTTCTCATTCAGGAGGACAGGCTTCCCAATCTTTTCTGAAGTTCCTTTCCTTCCCCCTCCCTGCTAGTCCCTGTTTTCATCAAGCAGGAAGCCTTGCATGCCTTTCCCTGCCAGCTATTCAAGAGGCCATTCCCTCTGGAGCTGGTGACACACAACCTATTAATAAGCAAACAGAATGAACTGGCTCTCTCTCCCTCGTAGTTAAATTCCTCTGCCGCCGATTTCTCAAACACTTCCCTTTAGGGTTTTCCTGTGGAGTCCCATTCATTTAAAGGGAATGTGGAAAATTGTTTAATGCTTCTTGTTGTAAGCAAATGCTGATTCCACGTGGAGAATCAAACGCCTCCCTTCTCTGTGGCTTTCCAAACCCATCTGGTGGCCCTGGCAAAGATGGAGCGTCGCTGTGCGCATGTGTGTCTCCCTTGATGGAGCGAGGAGACGGGGCCACAGCATGCAAATCTCCAATTTCACTCACAGGCCACATTTTTGCTTTGCACTTCAGCTAAGCCATGCTCTTGTGTTTTGCCTCAGTTTCCCGAGCTGTGAAATAGTGACAAGGGTCTGTTGTGTGACAAAACTTTTCCTGGGGAGACACAGTACACACATCTACTCACCCCAGATAGGAAACCCACAACAGAGTATGGGTACCGCCATAATCTAACTTGATGAATAACTGAGTTTTATCGGGGTTACTTACAGGACTATGGGTGAAAGAGTATTTACAGGAGCAGAAATGACTTTGAAGGCAGCTGCATCATCAAAGCCCACCCCGGCACAGGTGACAGCCCAGCCCAGAAAGCTGGGATCCTGAGGCAGGCACAGTGCACAGCCTGCAGGCAGCACAACGGGTTAGACCCGGTCATTTCCAGACAGCTTGGCTGGTTTCTGTTTCTTCCAGGCAATGGATCTGGTCTCAGAGTCTTTGCAGCTTGACTTGTCTGAGAGCGACCATCAGCCTTCTTTATTCTTTACTCTGGCAGGGAGGGGCCTAGTGAACCTGGTCGGTTTCAGGAACTTCCTTAAGTCATTTTCAGTTGTTTATCTTCCTGCTTTAGAAGCTTCCGGCTAGATGGGATGCTTTAATCTCAGAGGAAGCTGTTGTTAGACACCAGGATTTTAGTTTCTTACATCTTTGCTTCATCTAATTCAGCTAGCTACAGTGACTCCTCTACTCCTGGCCTGGCTGTAATACAGTGGAAATGACAGTAAAGCTGGAATGCTTCCTATCATTTTAGATGCCAAAGAAAGATATGGAGATAAGGTCAACAGAAAACTCTGGGCTCTGAAGCTGTGCCCACTGGTGAGATAGTGATATGCCTATTATGAGGGAAACCAACTTCTTTCTGATTGGATTTGAAGCGTGCTCCATATTTTAGTTGGGATTTTGTTGCTGTGAAGAGACACCACGACCAAGGCAACTCATATAAAGGCAAATATTTAATTGGGGCTGGCTTACAGTTTCAGAGGATCAGTCTATTATCATCATGATGGGAAGCACGGCATGTGTGGGCAGACATGGAGAAGGAGCTGAGAGTTTGCCATCTACAGAAGCTTGATCTGAAGACAACCAGGAAGAGATTGTCTCCCACAGATAGTCTGCAGCAGTGTCTCTTCTGCCTTGGGTGGGATTTAAGCATAAGACCTCAAAGACCATTCTTACAATGATACACTTCCTCCAACAAGGCCACACCTCTTAACAGTGCCACTTGCCACGGGCCAGTCATATTCAAACCACCACACTTCTCAAAAGGAATTAATATTAATACTGTACACTTAGTCAAAAACCCGTAGCTCAGAAGGTCAGAAGCCTTAGTGGGGAAGCCTACTACTATGTTTTCCTGAACAGATATGTCAAACTGTGTTCTAAATATTTGTCTTTGTACTTAGGGATTAGTGCTGCTCTCACTCTTGGCCAGAGAAGCTTCCGTTTGCAGTGAGTGATGGATGGCTAATCCAGAGACTCCTAACTGGTCAAAGTGCTGAGAAAAGTGAGTGTCAAGCAATTAGCCTTAAATGACACATCTGTACCTCTACTCCCACCCCAGGTTCAGAGAGCACAGCAGAAGAGGGATAGAAAGACGTAAGAGCCAGTCGAAAAACTGCTGTGGCATACTGTCTTCCGGACATGACACAGCTGTGGCCCCCGTGAAATAACAGCAGTCATGGCTACCACACCAGACTAAGCTCATTGGTGTTCTATTATGGATTGAGGAGGGGTTCATGAGGCCACCCACTTCCCTGAGGAGCTAATGGGCTATTAATGGTTTCTGATGCTGGTGGAGTAGGCACTCATTCATTACTGTTATGTATCTGGGGCTGGTGTCTATGCGAGGGAGTCATAGTCATTAGTGTTACAGCCACTGGTAAGTTGCTGTCCCACGGTAAATAACCCCTTACCCACACTCATGGGAGCAACCATAATTAGATGCAGTGAGCTACAAAAGAAAGAGGAAAGTGGGAGAGAGAACTTGGTGGGGAGAAGAAAGGGTTCAGTGGGAGGGAGAAAAGAAAAAGAAAGGGTAATTGAGGGGCTAGGATCAAAGCAAACTGTGTGTGTGTGTGTGTGAGAGAGAGAGAGAGAGAGAGAGAGAGAGAGAGAGAGAGAGAGAGAGAGAGCAAGAGAGAGAGAGAGACAGACAGACAGACAGAGAGATAGGCAGAGAGATAGGGGAAAAACAAAGGCAGGGAGACACAGAGAGAGACTGTGAAAGCCAAAATCAAAACCTAAAGTAGTGACACACACCTTTAATCCCAGCAGTTGGGAGTCAGAGGCAGGCAGATCTCTAGTTCAAAACCAGCCTGGTCTACAGAGCAAGTTCTAAGACAGCTCTGATGAGCTGCACAGAAAATTTCTGCCTCAAATACAAAACAAAACAAATCAAACAAACAAACATGACAAAAGCAACAAATAAAAAAACTAAAAGAAGGAAAGTTCAGGAGAAAGAGAGTGAAGTCAGCTTCTCAATTCTGAACTGCTTTCGTTTGGTTAAACAGAGAACACAGGGCTGAAATTTCTTCCACCAGGAAGAAAGTGAATCTAGCCAGAAGAGAGCATTGCATGTCAGTACTGTTGGACGTGTTTTGTCTTCTTACCTTGACTTCTCTGTTTTAATGAATTGTCTCAGGAATAAAAATCCCTCTGCATCCACTTGGTTCTTTTTCTGTCTTTGTTTTGGTTTCAGGTGGTCCCAAAGGCACCTTTCTTCCTGGTATCATCAGCAATAACAATAGCATCTGGGCATGTATACCTTGGGGTGATTTGGTCATCAGCATGGCAAATGATCAGAAGAGTATCTATCTATGACCAGATAGATACAACAGTGTCATTTCCAGGATTCCCTGGGCTCTGAGATCTGGTGATTTCCCTTAGACAGCATCCTCTGCCAAAGCTCTTAGAGCCTTTCTCCTTGCCAGGCGTCATTTTGGGAGACATACCTAGCATGTTTATTACTTGAAGAAAGCACAAGTTTAATTGATTGCTTGGTATGAGAGGTGACTCTGACTTTATAAACTAATACGAACTATAAAGCACATTAAGTTCCATCAGGTTTCATCACAGGGCAGTTGCTCCTGAAGCAATCATTGTGCTCCTGTGGGTCTGCTCGCTTAACCAGCAACTCCACGATCCTCTTGCTTTCTCCTCCTCCCAACTCCACTAGGAAGAGAGAACGCAGCTCCTTTTTATATTCTGCTCGTCTGAGAAAGGAAGTACGCACAATCAGATCTCACTTTGTACAGTAGCAGAGGATCAGGAAAAATGCCTTGCTCTGTGATCCATGTAGTTTATTTGTTTGTTCATTTTATGTGTATGGGTGTGTCTCAGTCAGGGTTTCTATTCCTGCACAAACACCATGACCAAGAAGCAAGTTGGGGAAGAAAGGGATTATTCAGCTTATACTTCCACATTGCAGTTCATCACTAATGGAAGTCAGGACTGGAACTCAAATAGATCAGGAAGCAGGAGCTGATGTAGAGGCCATGGAGGGATGTTCCTTACTGGCTTGCTTCCTCTGCCTTGCTCAGCCTGCTCTCTTATAGAACCCAAGAATACCAGCCTAGGCTTGATACCACCCACAAGGGGCCCTCCCTCCTTGATCATTAATTGAGAAAATGCCCCACAGCTGGATCTCATGGAGGCACTTTCTCAACTGAAGCTCCTTTCTCTGTGATAACTCTAGCCTGTGTGAAGTTGACACACAAAATCAGCCAGTACAGGGTGCTTTGTCTGCCTGTATGTCTATGCACCCTGTGTGTGGTTAGTGTCCCCCAGAGGCCAGGCTGGGCCTGGCAAATCAAACACAGATCATCATTCTTAGTGCAAGCATCTTTACCCTGGAGCTATCTTGCCAGTCTGATACATTTAAATACTTGGTTTAATTTCCTTATTCATTATTAGCCTATTTAAATGTCCTGTCTGTGATTCAGTCTTTGTGGAGTGTGTGTTGCTATAAATGTATTCCCTTACTTCAAGTTTGTCCCACCACTTGACTGGTCTTTTGTCCATAGCAGCCTTATTTATAATAGCCAGAAGCTGGAAAGAACCTAGATGTCCCTCAAAGGAGGAATGGATACAGAAAATGTGGTATATTTACACAATGGAATACTACTCAGCAATTAGAAACAATGAATTCACAAAATTTTTAGGCAAATGATTTGATCTGGAAAATATCATCCTAAGTGGGGTAACCCAATCACAAAAGAATACACATGGAATGCAATCTCTGATAAGTGGATATTAATTAGCCCAGAAGCTCTGAATACCCAAGGCACAAATCGCATAACAAATGACTCCCATGAAGAAGTATGGAGAGGGTCCTGATCCTGGAAAGGATTGATCTAGCATTGGAGGGGAATATAAGGACAGAGAAAAAGGAGGGAGGTGATTGGAGAATGGATGGAGAGAAGAAGGTTTATGGGACATATGTGGAGGGGGGATCTGGGAAAGGAGAAATCATTTGTGAATGTAAACAAAAGAATATAGAAAATAAAAATATTTTTAAAAAAAGAAAAAAATCATTTGCCTTGCTGTGGCATTGGTTGTAATGTCTCTCTTTTTTTCAGATTTGTTATTCAATTCACCTCTCTTTTACCCCTAGTTAATTTTGGCAAGAGTATATCAATTTTGTTGATCTTTCAAAACACATTGATAGGGTGATTTTTCTTTTTATTCCCCACCTTATTATTTTTCCACTCTGGTCTTTATCCCCCTTCCTTCTGAGAGCTGCAAGCGTAGTTTGTTCTTCTCCTGATTCCCTGAGATGTGAAGCTTTAACTAGTTTTCTAGTTACCTATGACTTATTCTTTGACTTGTTGGTTATTCAAAAGCACATAGTCCAATTTCCACCAACTTATGAATTTCCTGGTTTGTCTTCTAGGTTCTCATTTGGTTCTATTGTGACTAGAAGATGTACTTCCTCTACCTGAAGCTCTTAAGTCTTTTAGAGGGGGGTTGTATACTTTTGCTTGTTTTGCTTTGTTTTTATTTACAGAGACTTTGTTTTCAGTCTAATATTTACTGTATCTTAGAGACTGGAAAACATCACATGTTCTGCTAATGTTGAGTAAGATACCCTGTGCATGCTGGTTAGGTCCAATAGATTTTTGTTTCATTTTTGAGTCCAAGTCTCGTGTATACCAGGCTGCCGTCAAACTTACTATGTGGTCAAGGATGACCTACATCTGATCCTCCTGCCTCCCCTTTCCAAGTCTTGTTATAGCAAGCATGTGTCATTTTATCTAATTTTATGCTACCCTGGAAACTGGACTCAGGGTCTAATGCATGTTTAGCAAACACTCTAAAAGGTGAGCTATATTTACAATCTCAGAGTCCTCCTTTAGATTTCTTTTCTGTTTGGTTGTTTTATCTACCTTTGAAAGCAGGTGTCTGAAGTATCTTACGTTTCCTGTGTGGCTCAGTCTCCTTTAGATTCTGTCAAAGACTGCTTCATATAGTGAAACTCTCCAGTGTTCACACACAGACATCTATACATAAATACAGTAGCCTGTATTTCGGAGTGTTTGACCCTTTATCCTTAGTATACATCTTTCTTTGCATATAATAACAATGTTGTTACTGAAAATCTACAGAATAGCCCTTCCAACTCTATTTTAGTTACAATTTGCTTCTGCAATTGCCAATCTTAACTGTCAACTCAGATTAAAAGCTTCCTAGGTGATTGGTAAAGTGTACTTCTAGTGTGGCTATGGGGTCATTTCTAAGGTGAGTACATCAGGAGTGCTTTGCTTCAGTCAGCAATCTAACTCACTAATGGGTTAAAATTTAGAATTGACTATGGGAGGTAGTAGAACTGTGTAAGATACAGGCCACTGGAAAGTATGCCTTTGAAGGGTGTCATGTCCTTGACCCAGGTCTCTCTTACCCTCCCTTTGTGGCCTCCACAGGTGAGAGGGCTCTGCTGCCCAGAGACTACTCTTCATTGCCTCTGACCAAGGTGATGCAGTTGGAAGATCACAGATCTGAACCTTGGAAACCGTGAGTCTAAATAAATATTTGTTCCTTTTTAATCATTTTTCTCTTCTACTTGTCATAACAATAAGACTCTAACATACTGTTCTTCTACTGTGTCTATGGTGAAATTCTTTTGGGGGGGAGGGAAGTGTGGGAAAATAGCATATTTTTATTTCTTTTTATTTCTCTCTTTTCATTGAAAATAGATTGTTCTATACAATGTGTTTTGATTATTCTTCCCTCGCCACCCCGTGCCCCCCAGCTTCTCCCCACCTCCCCTTCTGATCTATACCCCTTCTGTCTCTCCATAGAAAACAAACAGGTTTCTAAAGAATAATTGTCATAGAAGTGTCAAGTTGGATACTAGGTGGTTTAAAGGGGAGCTGTTTCATTTTGTTTATCTGACCCTGATGATCTTTGACTGGGGAGTTTAATCCATTTATCTTCAAACAGTTACTAATACCCAGGATTCATTGTCACCTTGGTGTTGTTTGGTCCCCCTCTAGAGCTTATCCTCCACCTCCACCCCCTTTCTCCCTGCTTTCCTTTGTGTTCTGCAAACTTTTGTCATTGGGAGCTTTTATTTCCCTCTCAATTTCCTTTTATGAATAGCCATACCTCAGAGATATTGATGGTTCCGTTCCAGACCACTGCAATAAAGTGCACGTTGCAATAAAGAAAGTCACGTGGATTTTTTATTTCCCAATGCAAATAAAAATGATGTTTATACTTCGCTGGTAGTTTATTAAGTGTCAAACAGAATTGTGTCTTTAAAAAACCATACATGTGCCTTAATTAAAAAACACTTTGTGGCTCAAAAATACCAATGATCATCTAAGTCCTTAGCAAATTGTACTTGGTATTGCTCCTGGAAGATCCTGCGGTGGTGTTACTGGCTGATGGCTGGGCAGGGTTCTAGGCATGATCGAAGTTGAAGTAGCTGTGATAATTTCTTAAAATAAAACAACATACAACACACATCTTGGTTGCCAGACAGAGAAATCTGTCTTGAACCAGCCAGGAAACCCTCCCTGGAGGTCAGCTTTCACAGTGCTAGGATGTGCTGGTCAGGCTGCTATAGAAGGAAAGACACTGCCTGGGTATGGACCCAGCTGCCCCGCAAGCTGTGCCTACCGCTGCAACAACGGCATGGCTGCTTGTGGGATAACCAACTACTCTCTTGATTGGATTTGAGGCTTGCTCCACATGAGAGGACCATGCCTTGTTCTATAAAACATTGTCAAAGATCCAAGTCTAGGGAAACCATAGGCCTTGGGGGAGAGCCTCTTGATACAATTTTCTAAATAGTCATTTTGTCAAACTGCCTTCTAAATGTATGTGTTTACCTCCCTAGATATGTGCTATTCTCAAGCCTGGTCAGAGAATTGTCTCTGTCAGAGAATAAGCGCCCCCCCCCCCCCGAGAATGTTCACAATGGATGAAACCTCTATATCAACCCCACCCCACCCCATCACCAAAAGGCTCAGAAAAAAATTTGCAGGAGAGGAGGAAGAAAACAATGTAAGAGCCAGAGGATGGGGAAGAATGTTAGGAACTACTGTTGCTCGGTGAGAATATGACTATTGCACAAATGCACTCAGAGCAGCTGTGGCTACACACACAAGACCTGAATAAAATAAAATAAATTACAAATTCCTCTATGGAGCTCAAAGGGGCCCCTTAGGTTCTACCCCTAGCTGTGAAGCTACTGGCTTTTGCGGGCTGCTCCTGGATGGAGTCACTTTTTCTTTTTTTTTAAACTAAGCAGTCTTTAATGAAAGTCATGTATGAAATACCTCTGTTCCTGCACCTTCTCCCTCATTTCTTCCTGATATTTGTCCTTCTCCTCTCCTACTTGTTGGGACTTGGCTTTCCTCTCCAGGATCCTGCAGTCCTCGTCCAGCTTTAGCCTGGACATAGACAGTCGGGCCATGAACCTTTTTCTCACTGGACTCATTCAAGGTAGATGATGTATTTCTTCCCGGACAGTTGGACCACTTTGCCCTCTGCTGGCCTTTGTGGCGTTCTGAGGCGACCTGAACATTGCCGTTGTCCTTTTGAATGAGCACAGACGAAACACTACACTTCAGTCTCAGCGCTCTGAGAAACGGGGAGGCATGATCTTCCTCTGAATGTGTGAAGGTGCATTGAAATGCCGTTTGCCATTCTTGCTTCGGTCAGAAGTCACAGAGGGATTGAATTTCGTTTCGGCAGCTGTGATCCAGCAATGGCCGCACAAGGAAAGACGAGTATCGCATTTCTTTAAGAACGTGTCCAGTGGTAGGTTGAATGTGCCCCAGTGGACGAGCTCATGCGCTTGTGCATATAAAAAGCATATAAAGTGAATCCAGCGGGCTAAAAAGAAAACAGGGGGAAATGAATTTGGGAGGACAATGTGGTCTTAGGGAGAGTTGGAGGCAGGAAATGAGTGATGGATACACTCAAGATACATTTTATATATGTACGAAAATTTCAAAGAATAAATGTTGTTTCAAAAATGACAATGAAGTTTGCTATACCGATGGACTCCTATCAGGAAGAATTATTTCTGTTGTATGCCTTGCTATTTGAGAGCAATTTCCTCACAGAATTTATTTCAGAGTTGGGGCCAATTCTCTCAAACCCTGTCTCTACCTTCTGGTCTAAGTATAGAATGTTCTAAGTAAAAAATGTTCTACATCTTTTGCTGTCGCTTCAACCAACTCCATAGAAGTTCCACAAGGGGCAGACTCCTTCTCTGTCTGTCCATAATAAGTACCTCATCAGCCACTAAAGCTCTGTAGTGAGGTTATAGCAACAATTTAATCATCTCTTCAGATTGATTTCTAACTATAGGTATCCAGTTACTTTTTCCAATAAAGCTTTACCTTCTCTCCTGATGGTTGGTTTTGCTTATGCAGAATGAGTGTGTGTGTGTGTGTGTGTGTGTGTGTGTAAACTTGTGAGTGAAATTAAAAGGTATGATTTGATGATTAGCTTTCATTGTTAACTTGACACCTGGGAATCACCTGGAAGAGAGTCCCAATAAAGGATTGCCCACATTGAGTTGTCCGAGGGGCATGTCTGTGTGGGATTGTGTTAAATAAATTAATTGATGTGGGACTGTTCAGTCCACTGTGGGCAGCACCATTCCCTAAGTAGGGGCTTCTGAACAACGTAAGAGTGGAGAATTCATACACTTCTCTGCTCTTGACTATGGGTGTGACCTGACCAGCTGTTCGAAGTTCCACAATAATGTACTGAAACCTGAATTTGCAAGCCAAGTTAAGCCCTTTGTCACCCAAGTTGCTTTTTTTGTCAGAAATGAAACTAGGACAGCCTGTATATTCTATTGATAGTTCTTTGTGTTTGTGGTTGCAAGTCATAGCATGTATTAACATTATAGCTGACTATTTAACATCAATAGAATACAGAAATTCTATTCCCATATGCTCAGTCTACTGCCCTATCTTATTACATCTTTATGTAATATATACTCATTAACATAGATCTATAATTTGTTTTTGTCTTCTAAGTTTATTAGTACAAGAATTAAAAGTGAATGTGTGTGCCAAAATTACCATACTACAGTTTATTGTATGTGCGTATAAATTTATTCTCTCTCTCGAATTTGATTTGTGGGACTGTCTATCATCCATTTCTTCCTGCCAAAGGACTTCCTTCAGTGTTTCCTGCTCAGAAGTTCTTGCAGTAATTAACTCCTTTAGTTTTTGTTTACCCAAAGAAGCTTTAAGTTCTTTATTTTTGAAGGACACCTCTGGCTTGATTTCTAACACTTGTGAACAATACCCACCCTGTCTGGCCCTTAGGTTTCTTCTTTATGCTTTATCAAAACTCACTTACATGCGATGAGCTGTTGTCTTCTTGCCTTTAAAAAAAATCCCATTTTTGTCTTGGAACTTTAACTATCCGGGTCTCCTACTTTTTTCTCAATGAAATTCTTCGGTTTCTTGGATTTGCATGTCCAGTGTCTTAATCAGGGTTTCTATTCCTGCACAAACATCATGACCAAGAAGCAAGTTGGGAAGGAAAGGGTTTATTGAGCTTACACTTCCACACTGTTGTTCATCACTAAAGGAAGTCAGGACTGCAACCCAAGCAGGTCAGGAAGCAGGAACTGATGCAGAGGCCATGGAGGGATGTTCCTTACTGGCTTGCTTCCCCTGGCTTGCTCAGCCTGCTCTCTTATAGAACCCAAGAATACCAGCCCAGAGATGGCACCACCCACAAGGGGCCCTCCCCCCTTGATCACTAACTGAGAAAATGCCCCACAGCTAGATCTCATGGAGGCATTTCCTCAACTAAAACTCCTTTCTCTGTGATAACTCCAGCTTGTGTCAAGTTGACACACAAAACCAGCTAGTACATCCAGTTTTCCCTCCCTCAATTTAAGGAATTTCTGGCTATTATTGCATCAAATAAGTTCTTTGCTCCTTTCTTATCCTTCCGTAACTTTACTAATAATTCACTAAATTGAATTGCTTAGCAGCAGTATCCTACCAGCTCCAGCACCCTACCAGCTCCAGCACCCTACCAGCTCCAGCACCCTATCAGCTCCAGCATCCTATCAGCTCCAGCATCCTATCAGCTCCAGCACCCTACCAGCTCCAGCACCCTATCAGCTCCAGCATCCTATCAGCTCCAGCATCCTATCAGCTCCAGCACCCTATCAGCTCCAGCACCCTATCAGCTCCAGCACCCTATCAGCTCCAGCACCCTATCAGCTCCAGCACCCTACCAGCTCCAGCACCCTATCAGCTCCAGCATCCTATCAGCTCCAGCATCCTATCAGCTCCAGCACCCTATCAGCTCCAGCACCCTATCAGCTCCAGCACCCTACCAGCTTCAGCACCCTATCAGCTCCAGCACCCTATCAGATCCAGCACCCCATCAGCTCCAGCACCCTATCAGCTTTAGCACCCTACCAGCTTCAGCACCCTACCAGCTTCAGCACCCTACCAGCTGCAGCACCTTATCAGCTCCAGCACCCCATCAGCTCCAGCATCCTATCAGCTCCAGCATCCTACCAGCTCCAGCATCCTATCAGCATCCTATCAGCTCCAGCATCCTACCAGCTCCAGCATCCTATCAGCTCCAGCATCCTACCAGCTCCAGCATCCTATCAGCTCCAGCACCCTATCAGCTCCAGCACCCTATCAGCTCCAGCACCCTATCAGCTCCAGCACCCTACCAGCTTCAGCACCCTATCAGCTCCAGCACCCTATCAGATCCAGCACCCCATCAGCTCCAGCACCCTATCAGCTTCAGCACCCTACCAGCTTCAGCACCCTACCAGCTTCAGCACCCTACCAGCTCCAGCACCCTATCAGCTCCAGCACCCCATCAGCTCCAGCATTCTATCAGCTCCAGCATCCTACCAGCTCCAGCATCCTATCAGCATCCTATCAGCTCCAGCCATCCTACCAGCTCCAGCATCCTATCAGCTCCAGCATCCTACCAGCTCCAGCATCCTATCAGCTCCAGCATCCTATCAGCTCCAGCATCCTATCAGCTCCAGCATCCTATCAGCTCCAGCATCCTACCAGCTCCAGCATCCTATCAGCATCCTATCAGCTCCAGCATCCTACCAGCTCCAGCATCCTATCAGCATCCTATCAGCTCCAGCATCATATCAGCTCCAGCATCCTATCAGCTCCAGCATCCTACCAGCTCCAGCATGCTATCAGCTCCAGCATCCTATCAGCTCCAGCATCCTACCAGCTCCAGCATCCTACCAGCTCCAGCATCCTACCAGCTCCAGCATCCTATCAGCTCCTTAACTCTATTCACTCTTTCTTCCTTTCTCCTTTTTTTTGATGCTGATACACAATGGTTTTAGTCCATCGGTATGAAGTTCCTCATCTTTCCTCTTCCTGACCCATTCAGGTACTGGGACCCTTTCCAGAGACCTTCTTAGTTCAATTATGTTTCTTAGTTACAATTTGTAATTACAAAAAAACAGTTTGTTTGTATAGACTGTCCCTGCCCCTTGGCTAGTTTTCTCCTTTTGCTCATGCATGCTTCACCCAATAAGATTTACTCATCTGCATTCTCTTTTAATACTGGATTTTTTTTACCATAATTAAAAAATATTCATTAGGTGGTTCATCCATCTGCACCTCTTCCAGGTCAGGCTTTGTGGTTTAGTTTCTGTCTTTTCTTTATGCCATGATCCCCTGTTCCTTTGTGTGCCAGACCATGATGTCAGTGGTGATAATGAGTTTAGACTTTAGTCATTTGGAAAAACTGATAGCCCGCCCCTCTTAGACTTTATCAACTGGCTTCCTGCAGCAGGGGGTTAGATGGAGGTGAGGGTGGGATCACGCTAATCAATCAACCAAGGGACAGATTCTGGTGCCTCTCAAAACTTTTCTGACCAGCATCTGTTCTGGGGATGACTTGTGGTTTAGGTCCTCTCAAATTCCCTTAGCATGCTTCTAGAAAGCCTTTAATCTCTTGCTACTGAGGGCATCTGCCTGTGCAAATGCACTCCCAGTGTGCCACTGGGACCACATGGCTTGCAGTGACTACCAGTCCTGTGAGCTTCAGAGTCAGATAACATAGATGCAGTCCCCAGAATGGATGGAGCACTGAACACGGTTCCCTTTTTGTTTCTGCTTAAAGAGAGGTTACCTGGCAGAGGACGTTTCCTCTCAGTGGTCCTGGGTTAGAGAACATGGGAAGTAGGAGGCACAGATGAGTGTGCAAAAGGCTGCCATCTTTCTGGTCCTCATACCTGAAACCCCTTCCTGATTTGATGGGCTTATCTGAGGATGCTGAGACCTTGGCTGATCTCCAGAATTCTAAACGAGTGCTTTTCTCTCAGCTTGGTGTCTCTGTGGAAGAGAGCTTCACTTTCAGTGTTGTATTCTTTAATAGTGAGAATAAAATATTACATTTCCTATGAGAAGTGAGTCTCTATTTCATGGGTTTCTCTTCATCTTTCACCGGTCACACCCAAAGGCCTCAGCTTGGATCTCCCTCACATTTATCACATCTATATGTGATAAAGTTCCCTTTGACAGACTGCATCTGTGTCCTCCAGATTAAAGGGCATAGGACAGAGAAGTCAGGGGCGAGACTTGTGAGTCAGTATGTTTCAGGTGGAAAGCAAATGACTGAACTAATGAATGGGTGAGTGGATGGATGAATGAATGAATGAATGAATGAAAAGGTATTCAAATAACAGGACAAGAAATGTAATGAACCTAAGACAAGGAGTCAAGAATAGGTAAGTCAAGGCCCTAAGAGAAAGTGATAAAGACCAAGACAAATTCTACAGAGGCGCTCGCTCACAACGGATCAGGGAAAAAAAAATCACAATTCTATTTACATCTGACAAGGCCTGTGAGTGCCATAATTCACACATTTTTTATTTTAATTGACATGGAAATATGAGCACTGCCGCTCTAGAGTGCTTTAAAAATCAAATCTATAGCAAGCAAGTGGCTTACTAGGAGATTACTCGCCTGGGAAATGCTAAAACATGTTGACATAAAACAATAAACTTATTGGACTTTCACAGAGTCACATGAACAACTGCGTGCTGACCACGGAGTCCTGTTTTATTTCCCATTTCCTGGTGCTGAGAACTGAGACTCATTTAAGAAATGCTGTAGGGAAAGCGGGTGGGAGAAGAAAACAACCACGGTGCCCTCCGCATTGTCGCCTGGCATCGGTGATGGAACTGGGTCCCAGGGTTCCGGGCCACCTGGCTATGAGCACAGTCGCCCAGCTCTTGAACTGTTGGCCATAACTCTGCTACTTACCTGCTTACTTAATACATACTTAGCTTACTAAGCCTTCGGTGGCAGATTTCCTAATAGCTGGGAAGGAATAGATCTGGAGGTATGTGGGGGAGGGGGTGAAGGGGGAACTTGGTTTAACAGTGGCACGTTTTAGCATTAGTGGCCAGCATTATGACACTGCTCCCGAAAAGGCCCGAGTTATTAGCCTGATGTATGGAAAAGGTGACGTAAACACAGGGAAGCAAAAGCAATCACTCCAAGTCTAACAAAACACCAGGGACAGAAGAGCAGAGCTGGAAATAAGCACCTGAAGGCTCTGGAGCTCATAACACCTCTAAAGAGTCTTCGTTGCTGTTGTTTCAAATTTGGCTAACATTTGGCCTCTCTCATTAGAATGAAAATGTTATCTACAGTTGCTATCCCCCTTCCCTATTTCAAAATGTTTTTAAAGCATGATTTGAATACATTAGAGACACTTTTTTGGTTCTTGCAGGGGAAAAGTTCAAATGCAGGAGTCAACATAATAACGCCTACCCAGATATAACAAATGGGGCTGTCAGAGTGATTCTCACTTGAGACACCAACTGTAGCTAATATTCCTGGATATGCAGATGTTTTCTGTCTCTTTCTCTCAGACCAAGAAAAAAAAGGCATTTAACGGGAATAATGATAAATTGGTATTAATATGAAAAGACTCTGCCACACTGTGACAAAGCACTCTACAGGTCAAGGTTGGAAGCGCATGTGAGCAACAGAGCCCCTCACCTCTGCAGAGTGGTCTCGGGGAATTCATGAGCTGAATTCACTCTGTCTGAAGACCACACAACATTCTTTTTGCAAAGAGGAAGAAAATAAGACCCTGGACTGAACTAAAACTTCTTCTGTTGGGAGAGACAGGATTCCCTGTGGTGTCTGAAACACACTCCACTGTGCTGACACACATAGAAATTAAGGGCTCTGTAAAGAATCAATGTGCTCACACACGCCTGTCCAAGGGCTAAAAAGCATAAAGTGAATCCTGCCCTCTCTTTAGTCCCCTTGCCGGAGCCCACATCTGTGCTCAGCTGGTTACACTGTCCCTCTGCTTTCCCTCCTGGGATTCCATTCCCCGACCTTGACCTCGACAGTTACCTCCACATTTGTTTTCACATAGGATTTCCCAGCCCGTTGCCTTCTTGTACACTGGTGTGAATGACCTCAATCCGTGGAGAAACGTAAGGAAAACCTGCACGTAGTTTCTTCTGCACAAAGGAAGAAAAGATAGGAGGTAAAGGCTAATTGTCTGACGAGGCTTCTCCTGGATGAAGTGCTACTTCCCCGAAAACACTGGGGAAACCCTTACTTGAGTGGCTGTCAAGTAAGTGATCTCTGCAGACCCTGAGTCTGAAAACGTAAGGACAGCCTTTTATTGTGCTTCACAGAATTGACTTTGGACAAACAAGTTAGTTCCATGGCTGGAGGGTAGTTAACTTACCTGAAATTGCATACTATGATATCCCCTCTGCCCATGAACACACTGAGCTGGCTCGGCCTTGCTGATCTGTACCTTATAAGACTAGAAGTCAGAAACTCACAGAAAAGTCTTCAGCCATCTGGCTCTGAGTGGCCGCACACTTTTCCGTTGAAATGATTTAAGCAGTCAGCCTCCAAATTACGCTGATTGTGTTACAGAGCGTAACACAAACTAAACAGGAGATAGCCTCTCCTCTTTCTCCACCTTGATTTGCTTTTTTAATTCAGGATGATATAGCATAGGTGTTTGCTATTATCAAAGATTACCACATTTCCGCAATAGCGAGTCGGATTTCCCATAACATGGGCTCGAGATGGAATGGTGGATTGCTAGAGATGATCCGTTAGACAAGGAACACTGACTCGGGTGCAAGGTTGACAGGAACTGAAGAAAGCCAAGCTTGTAGCTGATCATATGAACATTCAGCCCACAGAAACCACACCACTCTTCACAATCTCTGACAAACCTGAACAGTCACTCAAATGTGCTTTCAGATGACAAGACTCCAGAATCAAGTGTATTACTAACAGTTCTGAGGTCTTTCCCTGGAGTCTATGGTTCCCCTTATGGGCACATCTTTGCTATACGGTCTTGTTTCATCCTGTCTCAGGCCTGTGATATCCCAACTGTTAATGCAGAAATAGTTCTTTCCAAGACCTCCCTGCCTCTTTCTCTTCCGGTGAACCTCGAATTGATTCCTTTCACATGGGGCAGTTTTACCTCAATGGCGCACAGCATTGGGCTTACAGCGAAAGGGCTGATGGGAAGCTCCAGCCCCTTTCAGTTTCCTGATGTCTGGGCCATTAGTTTTCACCCATTGCCTCTTGCTCAGACCCTGGTATGTTGAGGTCCCTCTACCACAAGGCAAAGATAGTCAACCACCCTTACCCTCAGCTGCAGTGACATCCAGGAAGGCTGTGACCAAATTCTGGCCACAGGGTCTAATAACCATGACGTTGAGTGTGCTACTAGGAGGACTAAATGGCAGGACTCAAGTAGAGCTCTGAGAATGGAGATCACCATGTAATAGGTACTAAATAAAGGTTGGCCGCTCTTAAATGTCCTTGAATATTTGAAGAGGATAAGAAGATAATTTGTGAAACTGCTGCATGAGTCTCCTAAAAATATAAATTTTATTACTCTGTTCCTTGAAGGTTCACAGAAAGTGAGCCCATGGTTTCTAGATGGTGTGGGAGACCCCTTGTCATTGACTCACCCATGACGTCCTTCTCACAAATGGTTCCCAAGATGACTCTGAAGAGGATTTCCTAGGACCTATGAGCAGAAAATAAAATTCCCAATCCCATAGCCTTTCACCAAATGTACCACGACCCTCCTCTTTATGACAGGGCCTGATCAAGCATCATTCCTATTTGCACTGAGAGTAGGAGTCAAGGCCTCACCAACACAAGTCTACAGTGAACTAATGGCAGGTCCGACAATTTAGAACAATGGTGACACGTGAGCTAGTCTTAATCACTTCATCACTTCAGTGCTCTCGGACTGGCGTGCTGAAAACCCACGTTCCCATTCTCCTTCCAACTGCCCAACTGATTGGCTGGATACTAACTGATAAAAAAAAATTAGACTGCACATAAAAAGTGGCTGACTAACCACACTGCCTTCTTCACAACTCATTTACACCATAATCGACAAGGACTTATTTTTTGTCTGTGACTCTTGTCTCTAAATGCAGGTTTCTGACAGCAATCTAACCATTATTTAGAGTGATCGGTGATAGCCGTGTATGGAAGCCCCCACTATCTGTGCCTAGAGAAACAACAAGAGCAAAATGCTTACACACGTTCACAAGCTTTCCCTCTCTCTGGTCTTTCCAATCTTTCCATAATGTACACAGCACATTCTATTGAAGAAATTAGCTAATTAATGTTGACAGAACTGTAGATGTTTGGTACGATACAAGGACTGAAGATGATGTCAGGGCATCAAGGTACTGGGGACACTGATTAGAGTCTCACTCAGACCCATAACAAGCTCTCCAGATCTTGACACATCAGCATAATTTATCAATAAGACAATGACCCCCCCCAAAAAAAAACAAAATTTCACACTTATGTAGGGATGATGGGTCTTCTCTGCATCTAAATGTGCACCAAATAAAACCTCTCTCTCTCTCTCTCTCTCTCTGTGTGTGTGTGTGTGTGTCTGTGTGTCTGTGTGTGTGTGTGTGTGTGTGTGCGCACGCACGCGCGCGCATGAAGAGCCATGGGACAGAAGTGTTCTTCAAGGCTAGGTCAACACTCCTGCAACTCATTTATCAAAAGACACATGTTCATTGACTTCAGGAAACACCGGTTCTGGGTGAAAAAAGAAAAGACTATTCATTTCCCCATCTCACTAGGAAAGGTCACTTTAAAACCCATGAGCCAGAAGGAGCAGGCGGAGGACAAGAGACTCAATTGTCTTCCTCATCCATTAACTTCTCCTGTTTATCCTGTGAGTAATTCTCAGATTCTACAAAACCCTCAATAGTTATTTCTGAACATCCCAGCGGTGAAATGAACTCTTAGTTAATGGTCAGATTAGGAAACTGAAGGAAATTGGAGAGATGGTTCAGTGGTCAGGGATGCATACTCCACTTACAGAGGACCCTAGTTTGACTCCCAGAACCCACATGAAAGACAATTATCTGCAGCTCCAGCTCCAGGGATCAGATGCCCTCTCCAGGCTTCTGTGTGTAACTGCGCGTGTGGCATACACACACTCTCTCTCTCTTTCTCTCTCTCTCTCTCTCTCTCTCTCTCTCTCACACACACACACACACACACACACACTCTCTCTCTCTTTCTCTCTCTCTCTCACACACACACACACAAATAAAATATAAAAAAAATCTTCAAAAAGAAATAGATTGTTTGCTTTTACTTTTACTTTTTTATAATAAAAAGAAGGTATGAGGCCCCAGAAAACTTTAAAATCCCAATTTAGAGGCTGTTTAGACATCAAGGTGTAGTACGTTTATTTAATTGGCATTTGCTGGACACCTGTTGAATGAAGAGTACTTTAAAAGCATAACAAGATGGTTAAGATACAACCCCACCCCAATGAGACATTTCCTTCCAACAGGGTGACAATCTGGTGGGACAGCTGGGAAGCTGCGGGAAGAACATGCCCAGGTGAGCTTGGAGATTCCTGGGTTCCAAGCCTTTCCTGGTTCAGACGCATAAGGCCGATTCCCACTCAGTAACTTGCTTATGTCTGCTGTGAACAGAATTAAGACGTTGAGTTTCTTCCCAGGGTTACCACGAGGAATGAATGAGATGCTGGGTGAAGAAACTTTGGAAAACAGTTTCTCAAGGGCTTGGAAGATAGCTTTGCTGTGAAGTGATTGCCCTGATATCTTGAAAACCTGAATTTGACCCTCCACAACGACCCTTTCAAAATTTGAGGTATGGCAGGCACCCCTAATTCCAGACTGTGGGAATTAAAGGCAGGCAGATCTCTGAGTCTGAGGCCAGATTAGTCTATGTAGCAAGTTACAGGGCATCCAAGGTTACATTGTGAACATCTGTCTCAAAACAAAGCAAAACAAAACAAGACGAAACAAAAGCTGAATAGGAACAAGGGGAAGGCTGGATGTGATGATACCAGAACTGAGGAGGAAAGATAACCCTTGGGTTAGGATGGCCAGGCATCCTATGCAAATCAGCTCCATCCAGGCCTGTGAGAGACACTGTCTCAAAA
This sequence comes from Apodemus sylvaticus, assembly GCF_947179515.1. NCBI lineage: Eukaryota > Metazoa > Chordata > Mammalia > Rodentia > Muridae > Apodemus > Apodemus sylvaticus. Next base: position 59,788,532 of record NC_067479.1, on the reverse strand, counting down.
GGGCAAGGCAGGAAGCATGCGAGGAACAATACTTAAAGTTGTCCCTTAGCCCCCACATGCACACATGTGCACCCATCCAAACATGCACACACGGGGGGAGGGGGAGCAGAGAGACAGACAGACAGGCAGACACCAACACAGAGACTCAGAGAGATGGAGTCAGAGAGATAAAAACAGATTACCAAATGATACAAACAAAAGATGCTACCATTGTTGCTGATAAAGTCTTCATTTTTAAGACTCTTTAAAAGGCACTGCCAATGTGTTTTGATTTTTCTTATGGCTTCTGTCTTTGACTCTGGGTGCATCTGAATATGAGACAGCTGAGGGCCATGAAGCAGGGATAAATAATTTTGCCTGAGACCATTTCCCTCCTGACTTGTGTGAGTTTGAGAACCAGCCCATCTTCTGTCCTCGGCTTCTCTTTCATGAACTTGCCTTTCATTTCAAGAGTTAAAGAACTTACAAGTCATCTGTTTGGGTCCCTGGAGAAACTTCAACAAGGTGTTTTGAGGAAGAAAATGTTTGTGTCATTTTCTTCTAAATGTCTTTTTCCTGAAAACGGAGAAGATTTGTCTCAAGGACATCACACTGATTGTTTACATAACTCAAAAAAATGTAATGGGGGTGAGTAGACTTATTAATTCGGTGGTTCATTGAAATTCCACAAACATCCTATGTCACTTATTCAAATCTACACGCTTGATTGATTTCTCTGGACATTTGGTTTTCCTGTTTCTTAAATAAAATTAAGGATTAGGCTACATCAAGGCAATTCCATTTCAACTTTGCTTTCTTATTTTCTATTTTGTTTTTGTTTTTGTTTTGAGACAAGATATCTCTATAGAGCCCTGGCTGTCCTGGAACTCAGTATGTAGACCAAGCTGGCCGTGAACTCACAGAGATCCACCTGACTCTGCCTCCTGAGTGCTGAGGATTGCAGGCGTGAGTCACTATATCCAACTCCAGCTTTTGTTTTCAGCTGTTATCTTTGTTCTTTATTTGAACTCATCAAGTGATGTGGTGCCTTGCAAAGAATAGGCAGGTGCTCATGATTTCCATTTTCATGGCCGTCCCTTCTTAACCGTGATGTCAACCAGAGTCTAGAAATACTACATGGAAGATTCCAGAAATAAACATTACATATGTTTTAAATGGTAAGTGTTTTAGAACTTAAGAAATCTCACATCATTCTGCTTCATCCTGCCCAACACGTGAGTGATGCTTTGTCCCACATTTGCACACTGTACACACTAGTCGACTGTCAGTCATCTCTCGGCTATCTGGGTTATCATATTGATTGTTCATGATACAGTGTTTGTATTCAAGTAATCGTTTTTCCCCAAAAACACAAGAGCAGCAGTCCAAAGCAGGCGCCCGAGAATGAAATGTATAAGGATGATGAACTAGTGTGGTGCAATGGTGGGCATACAAAAAAAAGAGATAGCAAACACAGAGATTGATGCTATGTGCTGTTTTAAGCATCTGCTGAAGGGCTCAGAACAAATCCTCCAAGGGTATGGAAGATGACTGCATTCTTCAGCAGGACATTTCAGACTCAGTCCCTGACTCTTGTCTTTCCTCTTCATAGCCCTCACGTTATAGGGCAGAAAAGTCCGCATAACTGCAATGGCTGCTGTATTCCCATTACCGCACACACTTTCCTGTGTGTGCCATCTTTATGTTCCCTGCCTGCAGTTCCCTCCCCAACTACATTCAACTGTTAAGATCTTTTAGCAGCCAAGTACCTTCCCCACTGGGTCCTTCATCAAGACCCCAACCATTCCCCCTTTCTAATCCTCCTCGACTTCTGCCTAATTTAATGTCCTCCTGAAGATGTAGCCCATGTCTTCACGGCACTAAGCAGGTAGAATCCTGGAGGTCATTCTTGTCCTACTTTTCTTCGACTCAGAGGTGACTCCCTCCTTATGTAGAGAAATGTTTCCATCAAGGGGAAAGGAAATCCATTACTTTGAGTAAGTGAGGTCAAAGATAACCTAAGTTCAAAAAATGTGTTAAAGAGGGTAGAGGAGTGGATGGAGAGACTGGTAAGAAGTCCTGTTGTTTCTGGGGTTCAAGGGCAATCTACGAGCCCATCAGGGCTCTGATCTGGAACCTGTCTGGTGCAGGTCAGAGTGGAAAGAAGGACTTATGTGTACAGACCCAACTTGCTAGTCCCTTGAGGCTGCCAGTCAGACCAGTGTGAAGAGTTAGAAGGGCTCAATTTGGGGAAGGGAGTGAGGCAGATTTACCCTCCCCCCAGGAGCCACTCTGGTCAGTGCCCATATTCAACAGTGGCACCATGAGGCAGCAAGGAGTAACCGCAGGGCAAGGGCAATGACTGGCAACCAATGGACAATCCCCCTATAGGCAGTGGGCATTAGGGGGATCTTTACCAGAGGAACTTTGAAAGGTTCTGTAGAGAGGAAAAGGATTCTTAGAAATCCTGTGAGGTTGGCCTTCTGATGAGGTCAGTGGGAGGTGGGGAGAGACTGTGAGGGACAGTTAACTTAATCGGATTAACTGATTGTGGAAGAGTCTTTATGATACTGGCAGCTGCTGAAGGACCAAGCCCATTCTTATCCTGGTGCTTGAGGCAAGAACATTAAATGAAAAAAAATGTTTACTTTGTATTTATTTGAAGACCATAGACCCTGGAGGAAAAAGAAAAAGATTGAATCACTTTCGGAGACTGTCCCCAATGTCATTCACTTGACTTGGAACATGGACGCCTGTTTTGCCTTTCGTTGGATGCGCACACACACCAAAATGTTAGCTAGTTGGCTGCCATGGTTATTTTCCACGAAGGGCTGGGAGCTAAGCTAACCTTGTTGCATTCTTCAGTGTTTATTCAAGATGTACTTGCCATTCTCTGAAGACCTTTCCTGTGAGGTCACCCCTGACCTGCTAAAAGTTCCCAAGCACTTTTCCAGAGAGACCACCTCCAGGCTGGTCCTCAGCCTCTGCTGACCTTCGCTCCTGCAGTAGCGAGTGGTCCATCCTTCATCCACTACAGTGATACCACAGTGTGCACATCACATCCCTCCCAAAGAGTTAACTTTCACTCAGGATGCCATGGTTTTAGAACATAATCCCTTCTTTTCCCTGCATTTCATACATGTGAGCATCAACTGATGGCCTCAGTCTCGGGAAAAGCCATTTCTAGAAGACGAGAGGAGTGGGGCTTGAATTATAGAACATATCGTCATCCCCTCATGCATGATAAATAGCTGTTATGGTCATTTATCGTTCCCACGTTCCAAAGTCTAAAACTGCTTTACAGATGTTCTGTAGCCCAGCCTCCCAACATCTGCACAAGGAAGCCTGGGTGCACCGTTACCAGCTCCATTTTGCAAATGAGAATAGTTACAGGAGGCCCAAGGGGCACTGACTTGACATTTTTAGGACGTTGTGATTATACTTTATTAGCCTTTACTCGTAGCATGAGGGAGCAGCAGGTAAGCAGCATGTGTCAGTGTCCGGCACAAGTCGTTCTATAAAGTCAAAAAGGGCTGGAAACAGAACCCAAGAGTTTAGGACTTCTTAGCTCAAGTTGCATTCATTATTTTCCTAAGGGAAGGGGCACACACATCATCACGGGTTTGTAGCTGTGCCCAGGAAGGCAGTAGCATCCACAGTTGCACAAGCCTAGACAATGCAGCCACGTGGGTTTTTTTTCTCTCTCTCTCTCTTTGTTTTTTTTTGTTTGTTTGTTTGTTTGTTTGTTTTTCCTATTTCCAAGGAGCAAAGCACCACACTCTGCCCTCTGAGTTCTTGGGAGGCTGACCTCAGTCTAGGGTGCTGCCTGAAAGACGTGGTTCCTCCAGAGGGTCCATTTGTCTTCTGGGCCTCTAAGGTCTCTAAGGACTATGAAGTAGGACTGTACTCTTGCTACATATCACTGGGGTCTATCCAACTAGGATTCAGGGGGGGGGGGAAAGGTAATATAACGTTACGCTGCGATTCCATATCAACACTTCATAGTTAGACTTTCTCTTTCTTTTCCCCCTCTCTCTAAATGAAGTCTATTACCTTGAGGTATCTCCTGAGATGCTCTTATCTGCTGTCTAGATGAGCACTGAGTACTTAAAGGGCTGGCTTGGGTTGCACTGTGCAGATGGTTGGAAAACCACATTAACCTATGTCCCGAGGTGAAATAGTGAAGTTGCCCTGGAGGCGTTGGGGAAAAAGCCCCTTTCTAATTATTTCCCTCTGCCCTCCCCCTCCCGGTGATCAGTGCTCACACTGCTCACCACCTGGAGAACCAACCGGAGAAGCATTTCCGAGGAGGCTGCCTTCTGCCACGTCCCTACACCATGAACCTGTCCAGTCCAGGCCATCTCTGCAGGACAGGCCTTCTCATATCCACAAGGGAAGGCGGAAGGTCCCACCACAGATTGGAGAAAAGTCCCAGGCACTTGGTTACTCTGATCTTACCCTGATTCTAGATGTCATGGCAGACTTCAGCAGGGCAGTAAGAGCTCAGGTTCTGGGTCTGTGCCACTACTTTCTAAGGGTCAGTGTGGGTCTGGGATTGAAGAAGCCATTTGTTTTCTCCCAGATCTACAGTCTGCTGTTGGAGTTTGAATGCTGACTGTCACCCCAAGGCCTGTGGATTAAAAGCCGGTGCTACTGGCAGGCAGTAGAACCAATAGGAGACTGACTCTAGGAGGCAGTTCTTGGCCTACTGGGAGTGTGCTCTTGAGGGAGACTGTGGACCCTCAGCCCCTTCCTCCTGTTCTCTGGAAACGTGGTGAGTGGTTTGCATCACCACACAGTCCCTGGCAGTCCAATACCAGCCATGGACCTGGTCCTCCAAAACCATAAGCCCAAGCCAGCCTTTTCTCTATAAGCTCATGCCCTCTAGCATGCTACAACAGAGACAAGGCTAAGACCCCTGCCCTCAGGCCAGGTACCACTGTGTGGGGCAGCACTCTCATGGCCAGTCCATAATCTGAACAAGAGTCTTAGCTAAATTCAGACACCTTTTACACAGCATGAAAACACTGTGTTCTTTTACTCTGGAGTCCAGCTAGGCATCATCACAGGGCTGTCCTTAGAAGCCATACTCAGAACTGTTTTTATTAAGTTCTAAATGTGAATTCTTAAAGATTAAATCCTTCCAATAGCTTCATTTCCATTGTTGTTTTAAACCATCTCTGCTGATTTAATTGATCTTTAATCTATCTCCTTTAGTCTTCCTAACTCATCTTAAAATCTTCTCTCCTCCCCCCACCCCTTTTCTTTGAGAATTTCATTTATGAGCACTGTATTTACACATGCCCACCCTCCCTCTCTCCTCCAAGTCCTGCCAAGTTCCCCACCCCCACCCTCCCACTACAGAATGCTCTCTCCTGGTCAACATTTTCTAGCAGAGAAAAGCATTAGGGGTTTTTGAAGTAATGAGGGGGGTAGGGGAGTATTTATTTCCAGCCTTGGTTTCTACCTCCCCTTCCATCTTCCAAATGCCTGCTCGCTCTGCACCCTGCTCTCTGCTGGGCTAAGACTGGCGTAACCCAAAGAACGGGTGGAGTATTCCTCCAGGGGAATGGTAGCTCCTGCCAGCAAGGACGCAGAAACTTGCTACCTGGCTCTGTTAGGCATTAGCCAAGCCTCCCGTCATTTGTGGTAATCAGAAGGAAATAGTTTTCTGCTCTCCAGTGGAACAGGATTTTTAATGGAAGCCAACAATGGTTTCATCACTGCACCCTGGAGCACACATTTCAGAAAAATTCCCTCTTGTTCTTTGTGAGTTGCAAAACAAATACCAAAGGTCAAGTGCTTCATTTTCTGGCAGTCTTAGCACCCAGGTCCTGTTGGCCTGTACTTATTCACCAGGCTTTAAGTGAGGGGGAGACTTTCTAACTTGGAAAGTTAGAGTAGCCAGCTTTGATTTCTTATGACATGCTGTTAAGAATGTTTATATGATACTTTAAAAAAAAAAACAGAAAGCAATTTAATGAACATGCTTTATGCCTGATGAGAAAAACTTTTCTAGTCCACAGCTCCCAACAGGAATCCCCTTATGTCATGTTCATAATGAGAAGCCATTCATGATATATGGGTCCAAATAGATGTCTACCATCCCTGACAGTCCCTCTCACCACACACCATTGTCCCCTTGGTATTGCCTCTGGTGGTCCAGTGGCTCACAAAAATTCTAGGTCATTAGTCATGCAAAGACTTTACTTTTCCTAAGATGCATATAATGGTGGCTTGGAAATGTTTTGCTAAAACTTCCTCATGACAACATTTGACATCTTGGTAGCATCAAACAAGCAAAGATCTCTGTATAGCTTTGATGGGTTGTCTGACACTCTACCATTGAAACAAAGAAGGATCTGGAATCTTTCTGTGTAAGAAATCGTATTGGAGAACATGGGCTTCTTGGGGTTCTCAGAATCATGGGCTTGATTCTGTCCACAAAGATGCTCAACGAAGAGCTAAAAAGCACTCCTCACTGGTTAGCAGGTTAATTCAGCAGTCCTCTTGTCTACCTCAGCCTACAGGAGCAAAGCTGGGGAGAGAGTTGGAGGCAAACATAATGGCCGTGGAGAGCTGAGCCTTAGCTCCAGGAATCCCTGGTAAGAGATGTTGATATGTTGTCTCAGAGGTAAACCATTCACACTGTAGCAATGCACATGCTAGGAGTGAGTATAGATTTAAAAGGCAACCCATTTTGAAATCTTGTTCCCTAATATGTGCTACCTCAGTGACCTTAGGCAAACTCCTAGCTTCTCTTCAGCTCCCAAATCTTTTAAATAAGTTTATAATAGGAACCTCTGTCTCGTGGGATTATTTTAAGGATTCATTGTAATAATGGTCATCGAGGTGTCTAGCACACGGGGTTTGGCCCTTGTCGAGTGCAAAAAAAAAAAATCACAATAAAAGAAACAGCTGATTGAATTTAAATGTCAATCCTAAGATCATTCACCGGAGCCCTCCTAGGGATCCTAACTCAGTTTCCTCATCTGAAGTAATCAGGAAGGCTGCGCCTGCCCAAGGTGCGAAGCGGGAAACGTCCTAGAGGGACGGGAAAGCTTCGCTGCTCAGGTGCAATATTAAGTTGTTCTTATTAGAATAAGCTCCCCGAACTGCATGGGGACAGAACCAAATCCAATCCACCTTCAGCAGGGCAAGAAGCAATCGCTGTTCCCAGCCAGAGCAATACATAATTCAGCAACGGGAGATGCCAGACTTCTCTGATCTTCCCCTTCCAGCAATGGCTCCTGCTCACAGGCTCCAGAACCATACGTGGCATATACTCCCTGGAAAGGGAGGCGGAAACACCCTAAAACCAGAAAGGCACGGGTATTATAGCAATGGTTTGCCCTAACAAAAGTCCCTCGTGATTTCTTCCTGGACTTGAATCCCTTACCGCTGGGTCTCCAATGCCTAAATCTTGTTACCAGAAGGGCCTGTTACTGGAAGGGCTCTTAGACTCCTCACCTCGACAACAGCTCTCTCACTCTTTGTCCAGCATCTATTTTTGTTTTGGGTTTTGTTGTTGTTGTTGTTCATTTGTTTTTATTGTTATTTTGTTTTGTCTTTCATTAAACTGTCACAACTGTCTTCTCAGTTGGTGCTAACATTCCCAATTCACAGATAAGGACTGGGAATGTCCAAGTGGCTTGTCTCACACCATGTCACTAATAGGTGGCATGCCTAAAATTGAACCTAGATATGCTCCTGCCCACTCTGTGGTGCATTTCACTCTGAATATTTTCCCCATACTTTCTATAATAGCACTAGAATTAAAGACATTGAGTAGATGGCTAGTAAAGTAATGTGTGTGTGTGTGTGTGTGTGTGTGTGTGTGTGTGTGTGTGTGTGATGTGGTCAACCTCAGAGTCATTCCTTAGGACACTGTCCATCTTGGTTTTTAACAGAGGACCTCTCACTGGCCTAGAAGAGTTCACTGGTTTGGCTAAGTTGACCAGCCAGCAGGGACCTTTGGTCTCTGCTCCCCAGCACGACTGGCTCCTAGTGCCCTTCCTGGCTTTGTCTGTGAGTACTGAGGGGACAAGCTCAGGGAGTGTGCTCATGAAATAAGCGCTTGACCTACTGTCTCCCCAGGTCACTCCTCAATTGATTTTGTTGACAAAAGAGATGTGGCCAGGATTTAGCAATACAGGGTGGGAGTGACTCCAGTCAGAACCTAAACATCTTTTATTTTTTATTTTCATTCTCTAAATTGTTCTCCCTAGAGCAAGCTTTCCAGTTATAGCAATGCTATACAAATTTAAGTGTGAATATTTAAGTTTAAAAAGACACTTGGTTGATCTAAAGAAATGTATGGAGTATAGTCTGTATATCATGAAAGCTGGACCAGTGAAGTGGCTTGGCTGTAAGGGTGCTTTGCTGCTTCCCAGAACTACTGCTTGAATCTGGGCTCCAGACCACACCGTGGGAGGAAAGGGCCCACTCTCACAAGTTGCCCTCTGACCTTCACTCGTGGGCCTTAGCATGCATACACACACACACACACACACACACACACACACGTGTGCACACACAGTAATAATTTTTTTAATTGAATAGGAATCATTTGAATGAATAGACAAGCAGGCTGTGGTTCTCAAGGTTGATTAAAATGAAATTCTCTCTTTAAAATAAAAACAACTGGGAATGTTGTAAGTGAAGGTTGGGCATCACAGCTCATGGTCTGTGAGGACAGACAGAAGTCCACAGGAGTGGCCCAAGGAACTAGAGAGAGAAGCCTCAGAGGAGGCTGGGAGGATTAAGCAGCTGCTAGCTGGACTCAGAAGAGCTGAGCTCTTGGTCATGTGACTACAGGGGGGGCACCAAAGAGAGCTACAGTCACCTGCAAGCCTCCAGGGACAGGAGCAGCCTCAGGTGCCTGAGGAGAGTGCAGGGTAGCAGGAAAGATGAAAGGCCTGGATAAATATAAAGACCCAGAGGCTGGGTTTCAGACAAGCCCTACGTGAAGGCAATAAGCAGGAAGAGAGAGTGCCCCGGGCACCATGGGGAGAGCTCTGAATCAGGGAGTCAAGAGACCTTTCTTTGGTTCTGACTCTGCTGTCTGTGTGGCCCAGGTCAAGACTCTTCCTGGGGTTCAACCCTCTCACCTTAAAATGCCCCTTCCAGGCACCCATACTTTGTTCTTTAATGCAGACATTAGCAAAATTTCCTGTTCAGTTTATCTGAAATACAGTTTCAAAGGGACAGCATGTTTTCCTCCAAAAATCCTTTTCTCTCACTGTATTTCCCTCTGATGAGAATTGAGTCTATTCATAGAAAAACACACACACACACACACACTCATTCACAATCACATCTAGAATCACTTGACTGTTAATATAATCCCAGGCAAATGTTGGCTATAAATATCAAACGCGAACGGGGTCAGAGTCTCTGGTGGACATGGAGGAATGTGCCTCGTGGGTGGTGCAGAAGCCACTTTTCCAGAGACGTGCAGGAAACTTAACCACCCGTCTACCTCTGAGGCTCACAAACTCTTCCCACCCAGATGCACAAGCCCCACTTACCTTCTGAGGAATTTACCCAGCCTCTCGGCTGAGTTCTTCGACTTTCGATGTTGGGGACCATTGTGTCCCATAAAATCTCAGTGCTTCTCTCTGGAGAAGTTCAAAGGCTGAAAGGCCGGGTCCCCAATTTTTGCCTTGGTAAAGGGAAGCTTTTATGAGACTTATCCAAAACAGTTTGGATCTGTGTGCGAGCCACAGCAGGGTGATGGTGGTGTTGAGGTGACCTACTGGAAAGGAAGAACATAAACCTAAAACAGCTGAGCATCCACTGTTACCTATGCATAGAAACGTTTAAAAGGATCTGGTCTCAGATACTTGCGGTCCAGCTCACAGGACTAGCTGTCCTGAAGGGAACGCAGGAACAGAGAACACAAGGCAGGGGCCTCTGTGTACACTGACTCCAGACGGACAGACCATGGACACCTTTGCCCTTCTTCATGCGCTAAATGGTTCATTGCAATTACCTACATGAAAATTACATTGTTTTATAAGTCATCTAGTAATGATTTGCCATATCCAGGAGGGGCCGGTGGTAAGAGTGCATACTCTGAAAGCAAGAGGATCTGAGTTCAAATCCCCAACACCTACATAAGAAGGTGAGATGGTTGTGTGTGTGTGAGGGAGGTGGAAAGTGTTGGATCTCAAAAACTCATCCATCCATAATAGGCGAGGTGGCCATCCAGCCTCACCTAAATGGTGAGTTTCAGGTCCTAGGAGATAATTCCCTGCTCTGGCCTCTGAACGAGTGCTAACAGGTTCGGGCACCCATATGTGACATGCATACAACAGATGCACATGCATGTGCATAAACAACTAAAAAAAAAGTATGCTAGAAGGTATGTGTAAGCTATATGTGACTAATACACGGTTTTAAAGGCGACATCCTGATTTTGGTAATTTAAGGTGTCCTAGAATTACATACTGAGGGACAGCCGTGTGATTGGACTCAAAAATAAATGATTGCCATTTAAGAGGACCTGTCTTTGCATTTCCCTACCCCAACCCGTTCTCTAGACCTCAGGCAAAGCTTTCTTTCTGGAACACAAATTTAGCCACAACACTTCCCTGCTGGCTACACCAGCTCTCCCCACAGAACGGATCTGCCTTCTTCAATATGTGGCGCAGGTCACCCAGAATGTGGCTTCTGATTATCTCTGGGGGGGTGAAGTTTGTGTCATTCTCCTTTTCCTCTGGTCTTCTGTGTGTGCCCTGATGTGTGCACTGTCACCAAAGTGTTAGGGACCATCCGAGCACTCCTTCCCCAGCATCGTCTCTCTTAGGCATCTGTGTCTGGGAGTCTCTCAGCCTGGACCATTTACACAGGCAGCCCAAAAGGGAGTGCTCATCCCTCAGGTTTCAGCTTTAAGCCTCGCTGCGGGGGCCTCTTGTGTTCCTGAAGCTGCCTGCCTAGTGCATCACAGCATTCGGGAGACAGACACTGTCTATTCAACTGGCCGAGGCCAACACTGCCCTTCAGGAGCCACAACTGTCTTAATTAACACCACAATCCCCTTTCCAACACAATGCGGAGTATAAGTGCCCCTTTAGTCTGAATGAATGAATGAACCTGTGCTGTGGAGAGTTGGAGAAAATGAAGACTAATAAGGACCACAATGCAAAAGAAGAAAGATTGTAGGGAGGGTGTACTACTTGATTTCGGGTGACTGGGACTTTGAAAAGAGGCAGCATGGATTAAATTATGGTCAGTGGTAAAGGTATAAAGGGGCCGTAATAAGTCCATGGATGTTTAACAAATGGTGTGAATACTAATGAGTAAATTAATTAATAAACTAGAAATGGATAAATGAATGGCTTCCTAGATGAAATATATAACAAATGACAGAAACTAGAAGCATTTTTCTAAAGCTGTAAATAGTTTATCCACACCCCCAAGCATATGGTAATTGAATGTGTGTGAGAGTGTGGGATGATGATTGACATGTCACAAACAGCCCTTTTTTTCCTCTGTCTCATGTCATTTTAAACTTCTCCCGCCCTACCATCACCTGCATGTATGGCTACTGTTTTTCAGAACTCCAGGGAAGGTTAGAGAGATGACGGCTCAGGAGAAAAGATGCTTGACACACATCCGTCAAGGCCTGAATTCAGATTCCCCAGAATCTACCTGAACACCAAGCCTGCGTGATGGCTGTGATCCCAAAACTCAGGAGACAGAGACAGGAATCCTTGAGGCAAGCTGACTAGCTAAACCAGCTGATGAGGGAGCTCCGGGTTCAGTTGAGAGACTCTGCCTAAATAGATAAGGAGAGTAACCGAGGAAAACATGTCAACCCTGGGCCTCTAAACACACACACTCATGTACCTGCACACACAAATGTACCCACATAGTATGGACATACGTACACACATCCTGTCATACCACATAAACATACATACAGGTGCCAGTAAAAGAAGTCCATGGGTCTAAACCCTGACACACATGCCCGTAAACCCAGCATCTAAAACATAAAGAAAAGAGGATCGGGGGTTCAGGGCCAGCCTGGGCTACATGATAGCTTGACTGACATTTTAAAAAGGTGCCAAGATCTAGAAAACTACCTTCTAGTGACTTCCAGATTTTATATTTGTTCTTTTCTCCACATAGTTCTCACCTGAACACAGGAAGGGCCTTGCTACAAAGACTATATCCAGCACCAAACAGACTGACGTTTACAAAGCCAGGCTCAAGACCAGCTTTCCAAAGGGATAGCTGCTAAGGCTTGCCCTCTTCTCAAATGTAATACATCATCCTGGAACTTTTTTTCATTTGCAATCCTCCTGACTTGAAGTCCTGATTAATAGGGGACACGGAGCCCTGTTAAGAAAAATTCAATACATTATGTTCCCGTCTAATCTACCCGTCGCAGCTCTGTTGCAAAGTCTCATTGCAGCAGCGTTCACATAGACGCACCCCTCTGGGGCTGGAGGGGCCAGGGAAAAGAGAAGTAGGGGGAGAGAAATTCTACTTCCTAGCAGTTCCTCAACAGTGACTCCAGCCCCTTCCCTCTAAACACCTGTGTGAGTGTAACACACATGCACACACACACACACACACACACACCAAGAAAGCACACATAACTTCCTGAAAAAAGAAAGGATAATATGCAGATTTGAGAATAATGAAATTTCCCTCACTTTCATTTCACCCCAAGTGCCTTCAGTTTGAGTCTAACTTGCCCCCATGGTAGGTTTTTTTTTCCCTTTCCTTCTTTCCTTTCCTCTGTCATTTAATTTCATTTTGATCTAACAAGGTCTCACTGTACAGCTGTGGCTGCCCTGAAACTTACCATATAAGCCAAGTCTGACTCACAGCCATCCTCCTGCCTCCAGTTCCCAAGTGCTGGCATTGTGGGGATGAACCTTCATGTCCAACAATAGTTTCATTGTTTCAGACTGCACAGTGGGAAAGAAGAGGGGTTTTTGTTTGTTTTGTTTTAAGCAAAAGCAGGGCAAGGGTATATAACATCCTGGTGATGCCCAAGCCAGCTTGGAGCTGACCCACTGGCTAGCACTGAATTCCAGTCTCACCTTGGTCATCCATGGCACCAGCTACCCCACCTTCCACGAAATCACATGCTAATGGATAATTCCAGAAACCTTCCAACTTGTAAGCTGGAAAATCAGAAGGAACCTGAATTCCAGCTCACAGTTGCCAAGAAACTCTATATGGTGCAGGTGCAGGGCAGATTTTTTTCTTCCTCTTTTAAATTCAGACTCATTAAAATATGTATTTTGCAAGGGGATTGAATTCAAACATCTGGGAAAGGGAAGAAAAAGTCTACAACTCCAAAATATTTCTTTACTTGGCTTTGGACTTTGATTGTTTCATTTCTTTTAAGTTGGGGATACGAGGCCACTCGTTGGTGAGACGACAGAGGGGCACGGAGAGGGCTAGAAAATGACTTGGAAGGGTCCCTGACTTCATCAGCAGCCATAATTGTGGGAAAAGAACCCGAAGATGCCAAACAACAGGAAATTACCAGAAGAGTCTGTCAGCACAATCAGCTGCTATTTTCATTGTTCTTTGGCAAATTTATACGCAGCCGGGAGCACCTGGGCTGGCCTGGAGCCCAGGTTTGACTAATTGCCAGGGGAGAGGAGTCGTCATTTGTCTTCGATGGGGTTTCCTCCATTCGCTCCTCAAAACATGTGGTTTCGCTTTTCCCCTCTCTCCGCAGGAAATGGCAGGACAGTGAGACGCAAAATAAATGAGTTCACTTCCAAGAGGTTGTGTCCTAAGAGGCCACTCCAAAAATAACTGTCTTGTGAGACGTTGTTAATAACCAAGGTTCTATATGCTGTCCTCAGAAAACAGGTTTCAAAGGCACGGTGATTCCCACCCCCACCCTGCTTCCCTGGCAAAACACAGTGCACATTAAAAATAAAAGCGTGAGGGATGAGAGAAGAAATCAAGGCCAGTGTCTTCCGAGGGAGGGAATGTCACCCCTCACAGGTTTGCAAAGCTCCTGTCCAGAGAGCAAAACCATCTCCAAGGCCCATTCTCCTGTAAGTGAAGGGCGCAGCTGGGAGAGCGAATCCCAGCCGGATCACAGATCACAGCTCTTGCTCAATGCCTGACTCACTCCCCTGTCATAAACTCTACTTATAAACCTTGGTGTGAGAAGCCCGGGGTTCCTTGAAGGCATGGGCAAGGCCCACCCCATGCCCACTTGTTGCACTGCTGCTCGTTGGGTGGCAGAGAGTTGATGTTAGATCAGAAAGGATGTATGAAGAGTGCAGAAATATTTGCATTAATCACCTGACAAGTAGCTTGCTGTCCAGAGCAGGGTGTAGATATGTAGAAGTTTGAAATATTTTAAACTTCGAGAGATCACTTTTTTTTTTTAAAAAAAAAAAAAAAGCCACCTGCCAGAAGGAACAGCCTTCGTCTCTAACTTTGCTCCATTCTTTTTATAAGTTAACATATCAAAGAAAACTTGCGCAAGCACGCATGCGAGAGAGAGAGAGAGAGAGAGAGAGAGAGAGAGAGAGAGAGAGAGAGTGTATGTACACACACCCTCCTACCATTTAAGCAATGGCTGTAGCCAAGATACTCTACTTGAGTAGCGAAGTAAGGAAGTCATGTTTTATATTCTTTCCTGAAACCAATCTAGCTTTCTAACTTAATTGTCTAGTATTTGCAACGTGCTGATTGGGACATGTCATAGTGACAGTATGTTTCATATTGAAACGTACATCCGCCTTTGGTATATTTTCACCTGCGACGTGTTCCGTCCCTTCGGTGATTTAGGGGTTCTGGCAACGTGTCAACAAAGCGTCGACTGCTTTTCCTTTCTTCCTTTCTCTCTTTTTAAAGCATCTAGAGCACCCGGCACATCATAACTACCTTCGACGAAGCCAGCAACATTTGGGTTTGATTTGGTTTCTGTCGCAGACCCCTTTCTCAAAGTTGAGCTGAGCTGTAATTCTAAACTGACCCACCTTCCCCCTCGCAAAGGTGAAAAAATGTTACGGAGCGTTTTACAACCCGCAGCCCATCATTTATGCTGAAACTCTGGGAGAATCCAGACTTGGCTTATTTTCCCTAAATCAGAGATGTTTTGACATGTTTATTTGTTTAATTTGTTTATTTTGACTAGCTCTGATTATAATTGGCAGCAGCGGGTAGAATTAACATTAGACAGTGTCTTAGACTTGTCTGTTACAATAACGGGGAAAGAATGTGAAGAGAAACCTACCCAGTGCTTAACAATAGCAAGCAGGCAGGGACGTACATGGGGTTTCTCTCATGGCAAGAACTGCAACCCTGCTTCCAATTTTACTTTTAAAAGTGCATACTCAGAGTTACACCGATTATCTCAATTTTTTTCTGTGATTTGACAAAAATGCCTCTCCAGTAACATACTTGGATGAAAGTTACTAAAAATAAAAATTAAAACAAAAAAAAAAACCCTACTTAACCCTGGGACTTGTTTTCTGGGATTTTTGTTGTCCTGTGGCTCTTTGGAAATAAAATTGCAGTAACTGTTCAATAATATTGTGGTACCATCAGAATGGTCACCCCATATCTAATGTCATTGTGTGGTTGAAAAAAAATGCACTTTCTGAATTCCTTGTTTAAAAATACCCAAACTGTGAGATTTACATGGAAAACACAGGAGCTTATTATACTCCCACGGTTTCTTCTGCCCTATTTGCTGTGACAAAGACCTCATCCCATTAACTTGCATCTTTATGCTTTCAAAGGTCCACATCAAGACTGTTTCTTAGGAATGATCTATACCCCACATACAAGAGATATAGAACCCACTCTGGGGAGTAGGGGAATCTATATACATTGCCCAACCAAATAGCATGTCAGTAGGTGGCCATGTTCCTTCCAGAGTATTCATTCCAAATCAGTGGGGAGAGTCACTCACCACCCCCCCACCCCCACCACCCCCTTCTCCTCAGGTTGAAGACGGCTTGTGCTATAAGGTCACTGGAGAGGGTGTCTGACTATGGCTCCCGTAAGGAATCCATTCCTCTGCATATTCTACTGCCAATTATACTGAGAACACAAACAAGCCTCCCTCACGGTTATTTTCCCATAAATATTTGCCCTCACCTCAGCCCCGCTTGCAGTATGGTTGATTGCTGTGCGCAATCCTGACTTTGAACACCATATGCACTCTGATGAGGGCCAAGTTCACGTTGCCTTATCTATGCCAAGCAGCCCAGAGGTTCCCTGCTGTGGAGCATTTGTTTGGGGGAACCTGGAGTCTCTGGGCAACTTTTCCTTCCGCTTGTCTTCCATTTTAGCTTAAGTGAGTCTGGTGTGGGGCAAGAAAAATGACTGCAGGATCAGGAAAGCGGATAACTATTTCTCTGCCCTAGTCACTTCTGGGCCTGGTCATATTAATGGCCCTAAAAAGGTAGTACCGAACCCTACCTTTCTTTAGAAAGGTTTCTTTAGAGAACTCTAAAAATGGTTTTTCCCAACTTTAAAAGCACAAGAATTGCTGAACTACTGGGCACTGGAAATCAGTCATTGGTGGCAGCTTTAAAAAAAAACTATGGAGAAAGAACAGGTCAAAGGTCTGCTTTTCTCGAACTGCACCTTGATTTCCCAAGAAAGGCCTGATAGAACAGAGCAGCAGAATGTGGTGGTGGTGGTGGTGGTGGTGGCATTGGTGGCAATGCCAAGCACGGTCCCCACCCTATGTGCCTTTCCCTATGGAAATGGGAACTCTTCTGACTGAGAAGGTCCCAGGCCAAGACTCCATGAGATGAGAGAGAAACTATGCTGAAGGATACAGACTCACTTCCTCCTCCTCCTCCTCCTCCTCCTCCTCCTCCTCCTCCTCCTCCTCCTCCTCCTCCTCTCTCTCTCTCTCTCTCTCTCTCTCTCTCTCTCTCTCACACACACACACACACACTCAAGCACACACACATACATACAAGCATATGTATACACACACACAAGCACACACACACACACACACACACACACACACCAGCAGTAGAATTCAGGCTGAGACCCAGAGAACAGAACATGAGATCTCCCATCTTGGTAAACCTGGGAATGAGAAGCCAGTCCCATCAAGAAGAGTCAGCTGGGTCTCCAGACATGTAATAAGCAGCTAGACAGAAAGGTTTACTACGCAACATTCATTTACTGCTTAATTCAAAGCACAGCCATGTCTGTCCCCTGAGCACTGGGCTAATTGGGACTTTACCACAGACAAGGCCCTGTGTTGTTTCTGTCAACATCTTGGGAGAACCAGCAGGACATAAAGATAAAGGATGAAGCCTTACATCCAGCATCCGGGGAGCGGGGATGAGGGGTCGCGGTGGGAGATGCTTCTTTTCCAATCTGAGAAGGGGTTGAGGGAGAGGCCTGTGACAAGAATGGCAAAAGGAAGTCACTTCCTTCCTTTAATTCACTGCCCTCAGACTTGTAACCCGCACTCAGGAATGGAGTGCGGAGACCTGTCTCTGGCTTCCACTCTGCCCCTGCCTTACTGTATAACTTTCAATTAAACACTTGCTTCATGTCTTCTTCATATCCTCCAGTAGTTTCAGTACCCAGATGATGGTGGGCTTCTCGGAAGACAAATGCACCCTACTGCCAACTAGCTATTATCTTATTTCCAGCTTCTAAGGGAGAGCTTAAATTGTTCATGGGAGACAGGCTGGCTTTCTTTTTCTTTTGGTTAAACTCAGTAATGAAGCATGGGCCGTGTTTTCAAGCTCCTTGGATATAGAGGTTATATAAATACAAAGCAATATTATTGAAATGAAACTTCTTCAGGGCGTTTGCCAAGGGACCTGGTGTTAGGAATATTTTACATGAGAAGATTAAATGAGGAAGTGTCTAATGAAGTCTTGCTGCCGGCAGTTCCATCAGGGCCCGTTCTCAGTCCCGCTGGGGAGCCCGGTGATTTAGAAGAACAACCACAGAGTGGCTAACTTGAAGAAGAGTCTAAGAACCATTTTACTACCTGCCAATGTGGTTCTGTGGCTTCAGACATTCCCCCAAACTCATTGCACTAAAAAAAAAATGATAAAAAAAAATGGAGCCTAAGACTCCTTTAGGATGAGGATACCTTAAGTGTATTCAAGTTAGAAAAACAAAAAGCAACAACAAACACCTGACCCCTTCAGATTCTCCACCAGGTAAAACCCTCTGGTTTTGAGGAACCAGATCCCATTGATTAGGAAGAAATTCTTGGGCTGGGGCCATAGATCAGCCCATAGAGTGCTTGCCGAGCATGTGCGGTGGCCTGGGTCTGAACTCCAGTACTGCATTAAAAACTAGGCATGGTAATGCACCTCTGCGATCCCAGAACTCTGGAAGCTAAAACAAAAGAATCAGAAGTTCAAAGTCATCATCAACTATATAGTAAGTTAGCATCCAGACTGGATATACGAGACCCTGTCTCAAGTGGGAGTGGGGGGAATAAGGGGGAGAAGAAGGAAGGGAGGAAAAAGAAGGGGGAAAGAGGAGGAGAAGGAGGAGGAGGAAGAGGAGGAGGAGGAAGAGGAGGAAGAGGAGGAGGAAGAGGAGGAGGAGGAAGAGGAGGAGGAAGAGGAGGAGGAGGTGGAGGAGGAGAAGAAGGAGAAGGAGAAATTCTTGTAGTGTGTTGTTGCCGAGTCTCTTCAAGATACCTTACATGCACAGACTCCAGGGAGAGGAGAGGAGTGAGCTGGGACCAGGATCAAAGTCAAGGGCTTGCTGCAGTACGGGAAAGGTGGACCTGGGTTCCAATTCTCCCACTCCATCCCCCTACCCTGGAATCTTCTCACACACCGCCATGGATGGAAAGGACATCATGACATGTCTCTGATGCTGCACTATGGTGCTGCTTTATAAAGGGAAGCAGGGAATAATGACAGTGCTAAAAGGTAAAAATAAATATTTACTAAAGCAGCTTATAGATACGTGAGCCTGTAATTTATGCAAAAATAATAGTTGCGGTGATATGTGAAATAGATACGAGGTTTAGAGTCACGAGGCCTTTCTTTTAGCGCTGTGTGCGTGACTCTGGTTAAGCTGCCTTGCACTTTCTGAAATATCTGCACTCAGAGAATCAGAAATGTGAGTAGAGTCCTCCTGACAGGGTCGTAGCTGCCTGGGTCAAACAGGTCTAGTGGTTCTTGGGACTGTGCCACGTCCTATACCAGCGTACAGTATTATCTTTGCTGGGTACTGAGGCAAAAGCTCAAATCGCTCATTAGACAAATTCGAAGCTGAGAATGGGCCCAGAAGCGGCTCGTGTCCCCAACGCTGCCACCCGGGAACTGTTTTCAACTGCAGTAAATGAGTGCAGAATGGCTTTAAATATACAAGCAGTTTCTTATTTAATCCAAAGATAGCCTTGAATTCTGTCATCTCTCCTGAGAAGTTCCCTCTCTTGTCTTTTCAATATGCTCTTGGCCCCAAAGTATCTTCTTTTGTTATATAAGGTTATATAAATACGAACTGATACTACTTGATTCAATGTGAACTTACATTCAATTCAAAAGACATCCCCAGAGAAGTCCATTCCTCAGTTCTGACTTCTTTGGACCTCCCAATTGTATTTTTTTGAAGACTCCCACTACAGTATTCAGGGGCTTTGTCTTTCTTCCTCCTGGTTCTGCCAGGGCTGCTCCACAGGCCAGACAGGCTCTGTGCTGTCCTGTACCCCTCTGTGGAGCCTCAGGCTACAGGCATGAGCAGTCAGCAGCTGATCCTGGCTGAGGTGGTTTTGGAATCCTGTGCAGCCCTGCTCTGATTCTCAGCTAAGCAGAGACAATAGGAGGGGTTGGGGGCAATTCTGAGTCCCCAAAGAGGCTTCTCAGGCTACCTAGCCATCAGCCTCGAGGACCCCCTCTCAAGGATCAGCCCAAGGACCTCTGAACTTACCAATGGCCTGCCTGTGGCCTGCACTCAACCAGGGCATTGAGGGTACTCAAGGGGGAAGCCAAGCAGTTGGCCCTGGACCTGAGGCTCTGGGCTTCTAACGAGGGTGGGTGACCTTCATCGTGACTTTCTGTCATCTTCCACGCCCAGCCTTCTTTCTCCTCTTCTTTCTGGTCTTCTTGTTTCCCTAGGTTCTCTTTCCCCTTCTCTCCCACATGACAGGCAAGCTTGCAACAGCTGCTCCTTGCTCTGTGAACTCAAAGGGCACCCCAGGCAATTTTGGCAGCATAATGGCTACCCCAGAAGTCCCGTTTTCTGGTCCCTCTTCTTTGCTCCATATCCCCTCACCAATTCTTTGAGCTTTTGAACAGTGTCAACTGCTGAGTCCCGGGAGAGCACCAGCTTTCCCAGGCTTGGTGTTGAATGGGCATGACAGGTTTCTTCTCCCATTGTGTGGAAAGTCCTGTGAACACCGTTGCTTCTCCCCTCCACTGCCCAGCTCCATTGCCGTCCTGTTATCCTCCTGATGCTCAGACCAGTCAGTGACTTGCTCAGAGTGGGAAACTCAGCGTGAAATCTGACCAAAGCCAAGTCTTATTGCTGGCTTCCATTTCATACCCAGCTAGTGCAGCTACTTGGAGAGGGGGATGATTTTCAAAGCAATACATTTGATTTAAAGAAAGAAGAGGAAATTTGGCTTTGCAGTTTCCTTGGGAAACACAAGACAGTGTGGTTATCCTTTGGTATCTACTGAAACTGGTCCCTAGAAACCCAGACACCCAAATCTGTTGATGCTGAAATTCCTCTATAAGATGTAGTGTCTGCACATCACTTCTGTGCAACCTTCACGTAGAGTAACTCATCTCCAGATTATTTCTAACACCTACCAATACAATGGAAATGTTGTGCAAGTAGCTATGATCCTATGTTCTTTAGGCAAAGATGACAAGGTGAAAAAAATCTGCATGTGTTCAGTATATGTGCAGATTATCTTTTAATATTTTCCATCTTCTGCTGGCTGGATATGAGGATGCGGAACTTATGAATTCAGTGCACCAGTCATGTGTGCCAAGCTCATTGTCTTAGGAAATAAAAAAAATATAAACATGTTGAATGTGAAAACATAGGCTAATTGTGGAAAAGAAGAACCGAGGCAAGATTCAGTTTTTCTTGGGCAAAATTCTCAGTATTGTTCCAGTAGAAAGAGAGGGGACATTCCTTTTCAGCAAGAGGTAAAGATGGTCTAACTGCAAGTAGTAAAGATATTCCAACTACAGGGACCAAGGCATAGATAGCTCTCTGTTGCCATCCAGTGGGGCAGTGCTGTAAGACAGTAAGATTCTTGGCTGAGCCAATGATCCAGTGCATAGAATCCCAATTTGCATAAAATCATGCTATCACCTCCAAAGAATGAGCAAAGCTTCCAGAACGTACCCCCTCCAGCCCTCCCACTTCCCTCATTAGCTGCTTTTGTTTGTCTTTGAGATAAAGGGAACTTGGCTGGCCTCTCCTTGTTGACTGAAAAATCCAGTGCTCAAAAAGAACAGCTTTTATGGTACTTGGGCCAAACCTACAGTTCCCTAATTGGTTTAAAAGATGGGGAAGCAGGGTGTGGGGAGAGAATAAATGTGAGCCAGAGAGAGGGGGAAGAGAGAGAGAGAGAGAAAGAGAGAGAGAGAGAGAGAGAGAGAGAGAGAGAGAGAGAGAGAGAGAGCTGGTGAGCTGGTGGGTAAGTGCCAAATGGTAAATAAGCCCTTTTTATAGACTCATTTGGCCTCGGCTCTGCAAAGGCTTCCCTAATTGAGGGAGGAAGCAGACTTAAGGGCAGTCCTAAGTGACAGTCAATTCTTCCTGAGGATTGCTAAGATCTGTGGCTGATCTGTAAAGAGATAACGGGTTCTCCTGTGCCCTTGAAGTCTGAGGGTTAGTTAAGCAGGAGGAAGCATTTAGATCCAATTATCCTGGAATTTTCCTTAAGCACACACTGGGGTTTCCTTCAATGGGCTCATGTCTGAAGTTCTTGCTCTGGTCAACCCAAACATGGTCAGTGGTCAGTTTGGTCACCAGTGGTCAGATGTCAATGACACAGACCACATGGCACTGTAGTGAATCCAGGACACACTACACAGGCAGCTTCAGACTGTGAAGCTCTGGGCCAGATTGTATGGGAGTCCACAAGCATCCAGTTCAAGTATCTTTAAAACTGAGGTTTGCCTTCCACAGAAAGTTAAATGGACTATCAAATGTCTCATATGTCAAAACTGAGCATATCAGAACACCAATAAGCTAACCTGTGCTGTCTGGACTTTTTGCAAACACTGCCCTCTGCATAGCCCCTCGTGTAACACTGCCTGTGTGTGTTCCTTCTGCATGAGCTGATTACTCACTGTGACTCAGAAGAAAAGCCACACAAAAACCAGGGAAGAGAAGCCACCCTCCACAAGCAAAGAGCCACCCCCTCTCTCTCAGCACAAGCCCAAGTCCATTTGCAACAATCAGGAAAGCTATGACAAGAGTTGAGATAACATTACATCTGCAACCACAATCATATATATTACGCATCTTGGGTGCTTTCTTATTTCACTTATCACTTAGTGATAAAGATTACTAACATATATTAAATTTATTAGTTTACAATTCATCCTCATTTTTTAAACTCATTTCTTTCTCTTTTGGGCTCTGCACCAGTGTATTTGAGGAGTATCCAGAGATTGCACAATGAACTATTTACTTTAAATCATTACCATTTGCAAATGCTTATCTGTAGGAATCAGAATGTGTTTAATTTTCTTCTGCTAGGGCAAAACAGAAAACTGGGTGAGGTGGTGCACTCCTCTTATCCCAGTGCTCTGGAGGGGAGGATCAGGAGTTAGAGGTCATCCTCTGCTACAAAACAGGTTCAAGGCCAGCCTAGGTTACACAAGTTCCTGTTTCAAAAACTAAAAGAAGGTCCTACACTAATAAATGCAGATAAATATCATGTATTTACCATATATAATGATGTGATAGCATATAAGATATTGATATTGTATCATATATGATATTATATATATGGTTACTATTATCATGGCATTATATAATATATATTATATAGTTGTAATATATTATAAAATATGATATATAATATCATATATGTATAACATATCATATATGTGATATGTAATATTATAACCATAAATGTTTAACATCAGATTTTAAAAAACATAATAGTGGTCTTCTATTGACTAAAAAGACCAATGAGCATAATCTTTGTAGGTTATCATGGACTGAATTATGTCTCTCCCAAGCTTTAGCCCTCAATAACTCATAACCTAACTACACTGAGTGAGAAAAGGTAGGCTAAAATCAAAGAGAAGCTGGAGGGTCCTGGTCCCATTTGAATGATATCCCTCTACAAAGCAATGAGGACACAGACATGATGGCCACATGAAGACCAGGAAGGAAAGGTGACCACCTACAAGCCAAATCCTACGGCCCCCAAAGAAAGGCAGCCCCGCTGGCAGCAGCCTGGTGTCAGACTCACAGCCTCCAGAACACCAGAACATAAACATCACCAGTGGAGCCGCCCAGCGGGTGGTGTTTTGTTATTACATCCTGAGAAACTGAATACAGCGTCCAGATCAGTTAGATCTGAAATTTCCCACCATACCACATCCTGCCTTCCCAGCCTTAGTTTTCTGTCATTGTATGTTGGTTTTAGTAGCTTATCAAGATATGAATTCACACAGCACAGAATTTGCTTGCTGTGGGTGTATAGTTTAATGATTTCAGTATATTCATAGGGCATTGTATATTCCTGAACAAAGTACCACACAGTCTTCAGAAGGACACTTAAGCCCTCCGAACCTCAGCTTCTCGTTTATGAAATGGGTCTAATACCTTCCATGTGCATTTGTTTAGATGATTGAAGGATGTAGCAGAAGTCACATGATGTGTCTATGTCCTTTCTTTACCATTCTCTGGGCTTGAAGTCCTTTGATACTAATACTAAATCTCAAATCTCAAATGAACGAATGCCTGGCTCTCTAGTCAAGGCTCCAGTCTCTTCAAAACTTGACATACGCACCCCCGCATCCCCCCATGACCCCTTCCTTCCTACTTCTGCTCCATTCCTAAGGTTTCAGAGTCAGCTTTGGGTCCCCACCTGACGTTTTCCCTACATGACGCTTGTCCTATGATTAATTCCCACCCTCTTGAATGTGCGGGCTCACTTCTAACACATGGACTCCAGGAGAAGTGACAGGATGCCACTGCTGAGATTAGGTGACAGGAGCCAGTGGCTTTCCTGTGACTCATTCTCCCGCTCACTTTTTTGCTCTGAGGAAAGCCAGCTGCCACATTAGGAACTGTCCCTAAGAGAGCCATGCAGCGAGGCTTCTTTGCAGCAGCAGCTTGGGTGAGCTTGGCCACAGAAGCCTCCCCAGTAGATCACAGACATACACCTCAATTGGAGCCAGCTTGAGTCTCAAGCCAGAAGCCACAGTTAAGCTATCTAAGGACTGTTGAGTCCTAGACTGTGAGTCACGGGTTGCGGAGTAGGGGCAATTTGTTACCCAGCAATGGATAATCTGCATCCACCTCACAGTCTAGAATGAAAAGGATTGAAGCCAGACTGACCAGTCCTTGCACAGTTCAGAGCCCAGCACTTTGTCAATGGTCAAGAAACTCACCAAACCTAGCCTGCAAGAATTTCCTACCATTTTGTCTCCTTAGAAGGGATCACTACCTTCCAGACCCTGTAATTCAGTTCGGGCTACCTCATGACCTCAGCTCTCTGATGGCCCAAATGAGTTACAATTCTGTGGATGACCCCAATTTTGCACATCATTAGCATAAAAGCAGTGTTCTCTTATGGGTCTCTGACTCTTAAATGGAAATGAAACTTTGGACTAGGTTTGTACGTGTGTGTGTGTGTGTGTGTGTGTGTGTGTGTGTGTGTACACTTGTGGGTGTGCAACTCTGCATTTGAGTGTGTACAGTCAGATTTTGACAATGTGTGTCTTCTTCAATCCCTCTCTATGTTAGCTTTGAGACCATGCCTCTCACTGAATCTGGGACTCATCGATCCGTCTAGACTGACCAGCCAGTGAGCCCAGAGATCCTCCTGTCCGCACATCCTTAGCACTGGGATTGCAAGATTCATATTTTTACAGCCGGCTTTTCCCCACACTGGTGCTGAAGATCAAGCTCAGGTCCCAGCCATGCTGGCCTAACACTTGACCAGCTAAGCCATTCTCTGGACCCTGAATTTGCATTTTAATCCTTCTGATTCACTCTGCTCATCTGTGAGTCAGCTTCCTCATCTGTTCAAGAAGTTTCTAGATGATGATGATGCATATAACAGTGCCTGATATTGTCAGGATGACTTCTTAACATCGTATGTGTGTTATTCTGGGTTCCTTTGGAGGACTCCAACGTCATGCTAGGCTCTTGGCAGATGAGGAACTGACTAGTTTGGTCTTAGGGAGGCTGAGGAGAACTGAGGTGACATGATTTGTAACTGCCATGATTACATGTCCCATGTCCAATGCATGCAAAGAAGCTACAAGAATAGCTTGTATTGGGACAAGAATAGACACAAGCCCGTGTCTAGTCAGCCTCTTACGCTCTCAGCCAATGGGCATTTGTTCTAAGATGTAGACTTACTAGAAGGTTCCTCTCTGGTCTGTGTGAGGATTCTAGAGGTGGCCTTCATGCTGAGACAGCCAAATCTGAGAAATGTGCACCAGGAGAAGCTGCAATCACATGAAGAGAGGCTCTCCAAAGAAGAAAGTCACAAGGACAGGGGAAGAGAAGATGAAGACACCCCTGGTGATGTTACATCCCACCTCTAATTCCTAAGATGCCGAGTCCTAACTCAGGAGACTCAGGTCTTATATAGATCAGACTGGTTAGAAGTAGGGTATCCAGGCCTCACAGCTGATAAAACCAGAGAGTTTAAGAGTAAGGAACAGCTCCAAAAAGTTCAATAAGATGTAGTCCGGCAGGATGCTTTCAGATGCAGGCTTTGGGAGACCCAGGAAAAGCACCCTGAGCTTAACTCCAGTCAGCAAGCCCTTGGCTGTAATCACCAGCTTCCTAGGAACTGGAGACAAAACTAGAACTTACAGAAGATTCTAGCCACATTGTCAGGCAACAAGGTAACATGGGACTGGATTTGGGGAGGGGGGAGATTGTTTTGTTTTTAGATTTTATTTTTTCCTTGTTGTATATGAGTGTTTACTGGAATGTATGTCTGTATACAATATTCTTTAAGTGCCAACGGATGAAAGCAGAGGGTGTCGGATCCCCATGAATGACAGACAGTTGTGAGTGCTGGGAATTGAACCAGGGCCCTCTGGAAGAGCAAGCAGTGCTTCTAACCACTCAGCCATCTCTCCAGCTCCTGCCTTGTTTTCAGGCAAGTCTGTGAAAACCAGTTGGTAGAATATTATATCCAGGGAAGCAACTTGGAATCCATGCAGATGGCTGCTGTCTCCCAAGGACAGTCTAGCACTTCAGACAATGTCATTGACTGGGCTGTTGTGTTACAGAAGTCAGCTCCAAGAGTACTTGGTGCAGTGGCACTGTGTGAGAGGGGAAAGCAGGGGCATTGGAAAGGCGCTAAGTCTGGAGCGCCACCATACTCTCTCACCCAATCTCTACTAGGTGCAAGGGTAAAGTGTCACCTCACATTTGGAGCCATGAGACGCTAACAGCTCCCACGGGGATGGAGCCAGTTGCCTTGGCCATGGCCTCATTAGCGCCAAGATGTCGCCAGATGAATCAATCATAGAAAGTAACATTTGTCCATACCGTACACATTGTCCCAAGACACTTAACCCCAAGTTTGAAAAGGAAGTTGTATTAATAGCAATCATCCAGAGTTTGACCGAAATTCTCTACCCTCCTTTGCTCCACTCAAATTCCCAACTCCTTACTCCCTACAATTGGAAGGATTTTGTGATTCACAAAAGTAAAGCCAACACTGAGCCCCCGTATGACACCACTCCTCTGCTCTCCTCCACCCCGCCCACCACCTTTCTTTTGATATCCCTTTAATGTTACGAAAGTGTGAAAGGGGTATATTGTTTTGCCCTTCAGCTGTCAGTATTGCACAGGATTGATTCCCTTAACTCCAAACACACACACATGCAGAAACTCCCTGATGCTGTGGATACACATAGAGACATACATGCATGCATGTATCTGTATGCACACTGCACATACACCCTAGAGACACATTCTGCAGACAAAGCAGGGTGTTGCCTTTGTGAAATGGTCCAGTGAATAAAGGTGCTTGCAATCAAGCCTAACAACCTGAGTTTGATCCCCAGTAACCATGCAAAATTAATTAATTAATTAGTTAATTAATTAATTAATTAATTAAAATTTAAGGGAGCAGTGTTATGCCCCAACTCTCCAAGATATCTTTCATTTCATGTGCTTTTTCTTTTGTTTATTTTATTTTATTTTATTTTATTTTATTTTATTTTATTTTATTTTATTTTATTTTATGTGTATGGATGTTTTGGCTGTGTATATATATGTCTGTGCACCATATGTGCACCGTACCTCCAGAGGTCAGAAAAGGGCATTGGATCCCCTGGAGCTAAAGTTACAGATAGTTGTGAGCTGCTATGTGGGTGCTAAGACTTGAACTCGGATCCTCTGAAAGAGCAGTGACTGCTCTAAGCCACTCCAGCCCCCTGCTTTTTCCGTTTCCATACACTGTTCCTTTCTTTTGATTTCCTAAGGATGTGAATCCATGGTGCCGATGGGAAGCAAGCCTTTCAGACAACCCAGCACTATCCCCTAGGCCTGTACTTGCCTTCCTTCACCTCCCTACTGCCTGAGTACTCACCTCCCACCTGCCAAACAAACATCCCTTCCCTTTTGGGCAGCAGAATCCTCCTTGAGGTTCTGCAGTCAACAGTAACCACAAAAGTTAGGTTTCATGTAACTGCCCGCAGTTACATCGAACGGGTTACCTGGAAGGGAAGCTGGGGATGTATAGGAAGGCAGCAAAAAAGAGATGGAGACCAAGATAACGCCTGCTATTCAAGTTCTCAAAGTTTAATGAAGAACTCCCAATATATATATATATATATATTCAGGGGAAAAGGCTGGAAGCTTCTCAGCAGAATCAGTTCAGTTGTTCCACAGGTGGCTAGTGTTTCTCAGGAGACTGCTTCACCTTGGTCTGAGCACTCCACCCTAGGTAGAGGGCATTACGGCTGACACAGGAGTTCCCACTGAAAGGCTGGATGAGGAGCTTCACATCCGTCAATGTCAAGTTCCTGCCAGGTGGCTTGGCACCTCAATAAGGCTCTCTACAGTTTCACATTGATGGTACAACTTTGTACACTCAGTTCCTAATTTTGCATACATTATGGGTAGCACAGGTAGTGACACTTGAATCTAGGAATGTGTGGAAAACCTGTGCACCTGTAGCAGAATCACTGCAATAGGTTACCCTGCAGAGGTGGGGGGGGGCTTCACTATAGCTCAGATTACAGTACAGTAGATATGAATATGATAAGGTTGAGTATTAGTAGAGAGGCTGGAGCAATGTCTCTATCAGTCACATGCTTGCCATGCCAAATGTGAAGACCTGAGTTCAATATCCAGCACGCGCGCGCACACACACACACACACACACACACACACACACACATATACACACAAAGCCAGGCCTCTGTAATTCCAGTGTCAGAGAGAGCAGAGATAGGAGAATACTTGGGGCTTGATGGACAGCCAGTATAGTGGTATATTCAAGCTACAGGTTGGCTGAGAGACATTGTCTGAAGAGGGAATTTCTGGTTTTGTTGGAAACTCATTTGTGCCATGTGTTCTTCTGGAAGCTATTGTATAAGAGGATGTTTTGCTGAAGCAGACACATGAGAGAATATTTTGCTGAGAACAGACATATGGTGTTTTTCTGGAAGCTGTCTGGTGAAAGGGCATGTGATGTTTTGCTGGAGTGGATACTTGAGAGGACATATGATGTTTGCAAAGAGTATAAGTATCACCCAACTGAGAGTGGACAGCACTCTGACATTGGTTCACCTTGCTGGTCTTTGTTGGTGCTGGTATTTGTTAATGACACTATTGCATTGGTTCACCGTGCTTTCTTCTCTGATCTTTGCTTGTCATGACTTTGTAGAGAGAAGTGCACCAAGAACTTCTGGTGGTATTCTGGCTGCTTCTTGCCACATCAGCAGATTCATGCAGCTTGGCAGAGCTTCATGGTTTCTTCCGGATCAAGCCACTGCTGCTGATTCATATTTGGTGTTCTGCTAGTGCACTACAGACAATGAAGACTGGAATTTTCCCAAGGAACTAGTTCTAAACAGGTCTACGCCCCCCTTGTCCTGTTAGCCATTTTCCTCCCCTACCTTTGGTCAGTGGTCTATAAGGGAGGTTGACACACAAGAGCCCTTATTAGAGTAGATTTTGAAAAATATAAGCCTACAATGTCTCAAAACGTAAGGTCCAGCAAGATGACTCAACAAGTACAGGCACTTGCTTATGCAAACCTGGCAACCTAGGTTTGATCCCCAGAACCCACTTAAAGGTAGAAGTGACTTTACGTAGTTGTCCTCTGATGTTGACATGTATCCCCAATCACTGTATACACATACACAGTAATAATTAATAAAATAAAAATAAGGTGGTGAATAATTGAGGAAGACACCTGACATCAACCTATGGGCACCCACACATACACGAGCGAGTGCGCGCGCATATACACACACAAACACACACACACACACACCACAGATTATTTTAGAAAGAAAAACTGGAATTTTACCCCTTTGTTTCTACTGTAGAGATCTGCATAAACTATGAAAAGATAAAGAGAATGTAATGACAGTAAAAGAGACAGTGGCCCATGACTTGGAAAATGGTATTTATTAGGGACTTCCGAAAGACCCTGGTAATTTGGTAACTTTTTAGATTCAAGTTCAAATCTAGGCCCTGAGACTGCTTTGTCATTTAACCCTGTGTTTAGGGACTTTCTTATACCATATTCTGTTTAATCTCCATGATTAATCTGTATTAGCTATGATCCAGGAGGCAAAACATATTGCTTTCCTTTTTGTTCTTCGAGTATTGTGTTCAGTGTAAAAACTACAATAAAGAGACATTTAAAACAGAAGTAATATTTTGAGGTATAGCATATGTGTTTTTCTACCATCTTTGTCTATGTATGTATAATTTATACCAACATAACTTTGAAGGTGCTTTTTTCTTAGCAAGACTAGTAAATTTTTCCATAATATAAAATACATCCCTTTCTATAATAAGCCATGCTTATAGGAAGTTTAATGACACATCATGTACCATGATATATTTAGCCATCTCTCTTTTGTAGGAGACATAAAATGTTTCCAACTTTTAGTTATCAGAAAACTGCTTCGATCAGCTCTCTGACAGCTAAGTCTTTGTACATCTTCATGATTAGTCTTCTTGGATTGATAACTGCAAGTCAAATTTCTGGTCACAGCACATGTAACATTTTAATGCTTTTCTTCTTGTTGCCAAATAGCACTCTAGAAAAGTTATAGCAACTTGCAAAACCACTAATGATATTTTAAAAATTACTCATTTCCCTATGACATTGCCAGCATTTTTATCTTTGACAGTTTTTTGAATGAAAAATGACCTTTTATTTTTTTAATGTGCAATTATTTTTACATTTATCAAGAAAGTTAAATATGGTTTTCATGGATTTACTGGAGTTTTATGTATAATGTTCCTTTTCTTTCGTTTTCTATTAAGCTGTTCGTCTTTGTCATGATTTCTTTTTCAATGTATGTGTATGTTTGTATGTGCACATACATGTGTGCACATATGGAAGGCATATGTTGACATTGCATGTTTAATTGCTCTCCGTTTATGTTTGTGGCAGGGTCTCTCACTGAATCAGGAGTTCACAGGGGTTAGGGGAAGGCCTGTGAGCCCCAGGAATCCCCTTGTCTCTGCCCTCCCAGAGCTGAGATTACAAATACGCACTGTCAAGCCTGGCTTTTATTTGGATGCTGGGGACTGAGCTCAGACCCTCATGTTTTTATAACCAGCACTTTGCCCACTGAGCCATCTATTTCTTCAGCCCCCATTTTCTTGATTTCCAAATGAGTCCCCATTTACCTTTTGTAGTGATTTAAATAAAAATGGCCCCATCGGCTCATATATTTGACTACTTGGTTGCCAAAATGTGGACTTGTTGGAAGGATTATAAGGATAAGGAGGCGTGGCCTCACTGGAGGAAGTGTGCCATTATAGGGGGACTTTGAGGTTTCAAAAGCCCATGTTCTCTCCCCGTCCCAGTCCCTCTCCCTCCCCTCCCCCTCCCCCTCCCCATCCCTCTTCCTTCCCCTCCCTGTCCCCCTCCCCTTCCTCTACTTCTCCTCTGCCCCCTCTCCCACTGGCTAATCAGGAAGTAGCTCTTAGCTACTTCTCCAGAACCACTCCTGCCTGCAGCCACACTCCATGCCATGATGATAATGGACTGAGCCTCAGAAACCATAACCCAGGCCCTAGTTAATGTTTTCTTTTATAAGAGTTGCCTTGGTCATGGTGAATCTTTACAGTAATAGAGCAGTAACTAAGATACTTTTTAATATTATTTATTATTTAATATAAATTCTTGTTTTCATGGTAAGTTTGATGGAATCATATTATTCTACCATTTATGATTTTATTTTGTTTTGGTTTTCAAGACAGGGTTTCTCTGGGTAGCCCTAGCTGTCCTGGAACTCCCTCTGTTTGACCAGGCTGGCCTCGAACTCTGAGATACTCCTGCTTCTGCCTCCTGAGTGCTGGGATCAAAGATGTGCACCATCACCGGCACCAGCCATTTTATGATTTTTATACCTTTTTATATACCTATAAAATTCTTACAGGATGACTTGGGAATGACTTAATTATCCTCTAGAACTGTAATGGTTTCTTTTTACATTTTGGTCATAGCTTTGGGTGTGTCTGAAGTAGGAATCAACCTCTATCCCATGGCTGGTAACTCTTTGTAATCATTCCCACAGACTTTAAAATGCTAGTTTCCTTACACATGGAAGCTCTATTCTAGTTCCCAGACAGGGTATGAGGGGCCTCTCAACATCCAAAATCCTCCTCTGCTGCGAGACAATTCATCCCTTCCCTCCTCGAAGGAGAAGTCATCACCTGTGCTTAGATTCCTTGCAAAGCAAGGAGCCAAAATCATAATTAACTATGCATATCATTGTTTGTCTTTGTTTTTGTTTGAATCAAAGAATATCATTTCATAGGAATCTCTTGTAAGGCTTTGGCCCAGTGTTTTTATTGCTGTGATCCATTAGTAGCTAGGGGGAGGAGGTTCCTGTTGCAAACCTTGTTCTTCCTTTGTTAACTCTGTGATACAGGGAGGGCCACATCAGGAGTGTGCAGGGAAGCTCAGGGCTGCGCATCTGTGTGCAGCAGCAGCAGCAGGGAGGACGCTGTGTGTCGGGACATCCCATCTGCGGCTGCTTCTTTTACCATGGGAGAGTGAGAACCCACTTCCACCACTGGGTAGTGTAAATAGGCCTTTGACCCCACACCAAAGGCCTCTCTATCACTCACTGCTCTGAATCTGTTTCTGGTCAGCTCCATTGGCTTGAATGCAGCTCTAATGAGGCTGAGGTCATGGGTTCAGTGCCAGTGTGGTCTAATTACCTGTAAGTCAACTATCTTGGACCCTTAGCTTGTTCTTCCAAACTGAGCCAGCCATTCTGCATATGCGGAGCTTCGGTCACACAAGGGGACAAATGGGGCACCCAGAGATAAATCAGTACAAATCTCCAACCACAGTGGGATGAGTGCTCCAAGCCCAGCTGTTGACAGGTTAGTGGCAGGGTTTGGCCCAAAGTGACAAGAACTCATTCTCACACTGGCACAAGGGTCATCGGTAATTGGCACACGTGCCCCCTCCCATTCTGTGGAGAGACTGCCAAGCTTTGCTCTCAAAGGGCTTATTATTCTAATTTAGAGGAGAGGCAGAGAGGAGGAGGGGTCCTAAGCCTTTACAGGGATGTTTTCAGTTATCAGGGATTTTTAGGGGAACTGGATGAAAAAATAAAAAGAAGAGGTTTTTAAACAAGCCTTGTTTGTTTGTTTTTTTTAAAAAAATTACATCATGAG
The DNA here is from genome assembly GCF_947179515.1 of Apodemus sylvaticus. Lineage (NCBI taxonomy): Eukaryota > Metazoa > Chordata > Mammalia > Rodentia > Muridae > Apodemus > Apodemus sylvaticus. The sequence continues at coordinate 59,755,535 of NC_067479.1, read as the reverse complement.
GTAAACAATACATTAAAATAATTTGGAAAATAAGTCATAGAAGAAAATAGCCAGTGTCAACACAGTTTGTGGTCTTGTTTTCAGACCAATGATATTTTCGTGTCTATTTTCATTTATTGTGCAGGTAACATTTTATATGAGAAATAAACACCTGTAGGTGAAATGAAAAAAAATATCTAGTGTCTCTCACAAACCTATCATTTGAAATGTCCCCACAGAAACTTCTTGTCCTGACCTGCAGAAGCATCACACTTGGAATGACTCCTCCTAAACTGAGGTCCCCAACCTGACAGGAGCCCCACGATGAAACTCCCCCAGGAAGTAAGAGACCCCTGCACCCTCTCAAAACCACTCTCACTTCCCACACTCGAGAATTTCCAAATAGCATGCATTCACCACACTATCATTTGGAAAACATCAAGAAAGCGACCTTTCCGCCTGCCTAACGAGAATGCCGAGGGATAGGGTGCTTCCCTCAGGAACGTACTGTAATTTCTCATGGAAACACTTTGTGAAAAGCCAGTCGTATATCGTAGCCCCTAAGTATGAAACCCCGGGTCCCTCTAACCACACAAAACAGCTGTGCCCTCCGCAAAAGGTCATCTGCCGCAGTCATGTTTCTCTTTACTTGTAAAGAAATGTCAGCCCATGTTTTATGCACTCCTTATGACAGGGTACTGTTTATTGTATCACCAACCTGCCATAACTTCAGAACAAGGAAACTGCCATTACGCGGAGAGCATATATCTTTCTGACTCGCAGGAAAGATGAAAATTAAGAACGGCCCCTTTTCGGAGTGCCCTAAGTATTCTTTGACAGTCTCATACAATATTTCAAATATCTCGGATTCATAAAACCTGATGCTTGACTCTCTGAACCCATTTGAGCCCGGGTTGGAGTGACAGAGATGGAAAGGGCAGCGGACGGCTCTGCCCTCGGCAGGTGATCTGACCGAGGACTTTAAACCAGTTTGTTTGGTGTCCCCAAGGACTCCAGGGCACACATAAAGAAAGAGGACATTAGGAAGTAATAACCGCTAATGCTTAGCAGGTGCCTGTCCTGTGCCTGGCATGGGACATGCATTATCTCAATTTGTACTCCCGTCTATGGAAAAGTCACTCTGCAGCTCCGTGACACAGATAAGGGGAATAAGATTGTGAAGGGACTTGTCCTGAGGGCACAGCCACGTTGCTGGTGCAAAAGGGCATCTTAAGAAATACATCAGTCCTTGCAAGCACAGGGACCTGAATTCCATCCCCAGAACCGATGTGAAACAAAACAAAGGAAAACAAAACAGTTGGGTGGAGTGGGTGGTGGCTGTGGTGTGCTTTAATCCAGCACCGGGAGCGGATTCCTGAGACTAACCAGTTTGGCAAGTTCAAAGCCAGTGAGAGACCATCTCTAAAGAGCAGGTCAGGGGGCGAGGGGGTGGGGGCATCTAAGGAACGACAGCTGAGGTAGTCCTCTGGCTACTACATATGGGCAGAGAGAGAGAGAGGCTTCAAATGCAAAGGCTTTGCTCAAAGCCACACATAGTTCACACTCATGGGTCACATGTCACTCTCTAGACACCACAGTTCCATGCAACAGATGGTACAGCTGATACTGTCTAAATTGTCAGGGAGACAGCAAGTATGCTAGTCATAGGAACACAAGTACACGATAACCTGTCTGAAATCAGATCTGTATGACCTTAAACTCCACATTCCTATGCCAAAGTTCTTGGCCTGGAGAGTTTTCTAGAAGCCCGGAGAATGTGAACTATTTGCAGTCCCCTGTTTTAATTCTTGATTGTCCAGGACACAACGAGGAGGGCTTAGTGATGAAATCACTTGAGAGATCTGTTTAAAATCCCTGTCAAGGTCTGTTTCACTGTGTTTTTATAGAATATACTCTAGGCCAGGTGAAATTTTAGGAATGTCAGGATATTTCAGCAAACAGTCCAGATCTGGAGCAGGTTGACGAGGAACACGTGGCCACCTTGGACGTGGAACTTGTTTCTGTGAGTTAGTGCAGAGGTTCCCAGCAGGTTGGGCAGTCCGGGCCTGGCCTCCGGCCAATTAGAATACAATATTCAATTGGAAGGGGAAATGCTAGGGGTCAAACCATGTGACAGAGAAGGGGTCCAGGGAGATAGGGGAGAGGAAGCTAAAAGAAATTATGTTTATATGGAGATGCCTTAAAGAATTTCAGAGTGGGCAGTATAGTAACTGTCAGGTTTCCTGTGCACTAGTATTCAAAACCTGGGGAAATACTTCAGTCCTCACAAGCACCCTGGCCATGCAAAACAAAACAGAAAAAGCTAGATGTGGTAGTGCTGTGAAATAGAAACACAAATGGACTTCTCTTCACACACACACACCACACACACACACACACACACACACACACACACACACACACGTGCGTGCACGCACACTCGTGCACGTGTGCCCGCAGGAACACACAAACACACGTATGCACAAACACACACACACACAAACACACACCATTAGATTTGTATTGAAAACCACAGGGAACAGTCATAATTAACCCAGTAGCATGAGGGTATTCCACCAAATGGCTGCTACGGTCCTTTTGGGGTCCGGCGTGCTGTGACACAATGCCTTTCCTGTCTCTTCTTCCTTTACTTCCTATCCTGTGTCTCTCTGACCTGAAAGTGGAGCAGACATTCATGCATAGGTGTGTGGAGTCTGGAATCTGTGTCTCCCTTCCCTGCCCTCCTTCTCTCCCTATCTCCTTGGCCCTCTTTCTCTACTTCTGTTTGTGTTTTGAACTGTGTCACCCAAGCTGTCCTTGGACTAACTTGGCCTCTGGAATGTTGTTTAGAGGTGAGTGCTACCACACCCAGCTTCTCCTGTTCCACTGCACTCCACCCCTTATCACTGAAGCACTTTTCTTTGCCCTGTGGAGGGCACTGTTTCGGAGGCTAAGGAGCCAGCTCTCACCCAAGTCTTGACTGGAGCCAGCACTCAGAGTTTCCGTAAATGCCAGCATTCTGCCAGGCAAGAGAATACAAGGCCACAGGGAACTCAGATTCTGGTTTCTACTGGATTGCAAACTGTGAATCTCAAGAGGAACAATGGAACCTTTCCGAGGACTGCCTAAACTAATCGCTTGCATATTTTAAAAGATGTCTCAGGAGGAGCCCCAAGCAATAAACCAAAGTAGCAATTGTCAGAGATACAAAGGCACAAGAGGATTCCAGTGGCGTACAAAGACAGTGGCTCATGCCAACTCTGTGTGTCCACTTACTTCATCTTCCTCCTGGAGAGGACTGCCTAGCCCAGGGCTATCTGGTAGAGTTTGCCAGGTCTACAGAAATGTTCAGTGTCTGTGCAATCCAAAATGGACCCAACAGCCTTGTAGTGACTGAGCACTTGAAACGTGTTGTATCTGATGCACCACCTTTCATAATCCCCTAGTCACTTAAGTTTAAATAGTCATATGAGGCTGGTGAGCATCCCATGGAGCAGTCTAGGCCGAGAACATTAGAAAGAAGCTCATGAGGCAACAGATGCTCTAAAGAGAATAGAATATGTTACATAGAATAGAAGTTGGATAATATCCTTTAAGATATTAAGAATGTTAAAGGCAATAAAATCCTGAATCATGGAATTCTTTTTTTTTCTAAATCATTTTGTTGTTGTTTTATGATGTATATGTATATGGGCATGTGGTAGGTATGTGAGTGTGTGTGTATGTGTCAGTGTGTGTATGAGTGCATATGTCTCTGTGTGTTCATATGTGTGTATGGTATGTGTCTCTGTGTGGTGTGTGTGTGTGTAAATGTCTCTGTGCATATGTGTGTATGGTATGTGTGTGGTGTGTGTGTGTGTGTGCAAATGTCTCTGTGCATATGTGTGTATGGTATGTGTGTGTGTGGTGTGTGTATGTGCAAATGTCTCTGTGCATATGTGTGTATGGTATGTGTCTGTGTGTGGTGTGTGTGTATGTATATACCTGCATATACAGTCACCTCAGTGTTGTCTTCACCCTCCACCTTTCTTGTTCACTGATGCATGCCCCAGGCTAGCTGATCCGTGGACTTCCAGAACTCTATGTAAGATCTTCTGTAGGCTTTAACTCAGAAGTGGAAGAATCCTTATATATTACATATATATAATCAGCTACTACTGTTTCCCACAATCAGCACCAGAAACAGTTTGGCTCCTTGTCTTGACCTGTCCTGCTCTGTGGTCAATATAATGCATACTGACTTATATTTTATTTTTATTTACATGACTAGAAATTTTGTCTACCCATACTATGTGCACCATATGTGTGCCTGGTGCTGGTGCCTGTGGAGGTCAGAAGAGGGTATAGATTCCCTTTACCTGGAACCACAGGCTGCTGTGAGCTGACATGTGGGTTCTGGGAATCAAACCTGGGTCCTCTAGAAGAGCAACCAGTGCTTTCGGGTGCTGAGCCAGCCCAGGGTTCCTTTTTAAAGATAGATAACAAGTTTGGTCCTTTATGAAGATGGATAACAAGTTTCTAAAAGAGAAAGCCTTGTGCTTGGGGTTGAACGCTAATTGGTGGTGACTAAAAATAGCTTCCATTTGACTTTTTTCCTTTTGTCTTACCTCAGAGTGACTGATCTTCCTATGAGAAAAGAAAAGGGGAGCAGTCAGAGAGAAGGGGAAAAGTGAGCTGCCTTTGCTCTTGATGAGTCCAAATTCCCACCTGGGTTGTGTAGAAATGATAAAATTGAAATTGTATACATCCTTTCTGTTCAGCCATGAGAGTGAGGGGGTCTCCACTCCGATGGAGTGGAGAGGACTCTCTATGTCTCAGTCTTCAAGAAAAGGTAGAAAGAGAAAATTCTGTGAAGATGAGTGGGGCTAATATAATCTCCCAGAGCACCATCTAAGAGGACTTCTGGAGAGGGTTGGGGAGAGGGCTCAACTCATAAAGTGGTGCTCAAGCAAGAGGAGCTAAGTTTGATTCCCCAGTGAGAAAGCTTGCCCCAAAATTAAACAAGGGAGGAGGCTCTTAAGGGGCAACGTGAAGGTTGCCGGGCCTCCACCTGCCTGCATCCACATGTGCTTCAAGAAAGCGTCTGATGGAGCCTTTCATTTCAGCGTTCTGGACAAAATGTAGAAATCTGAGCTAAACGCTGATGCTGTTCGATGGACTCGTAAGCATTTGGATGGCTCCGAGAAGTGATTAATTGATGCCTGTCAACCTGAGGGGAGGTTTTCACACCGTGCCATAGAACTGTCTGTCCTTGGCCTTCCTCACTACACACTATCCTGATTTAGGTGGGGACAGTGATGACGTGTTCACTAAATCAGCACATGACAGGCGACTAGGAGGGACAGAGAACAGATGTTCCGCCCTGAATCCGCTCGCAAGGTCTGAGACAATGGGCCAGCTTTTCTAATTTTGCAACGTCAAGCTCCTCTCTATTCCGTGTGGAGAAATAAAGTTGAGCTCCTTGAAAGATCAGGCAATGGTGCAGGAACTCTGGCACGGAACTCTGCTCTCAGGGTATAGTGGAACAATTGTCACCTTAATCAGGGCAGCTGGGACTACCTGCATTCACAAGACTGGGCCTGCCGATGTACCCTCATATAAGAAAGGAGTGGGAAGGGTCACTAGGCCTAAGACTCCACCCACTCAGTCAGCTCTGACCTCCTCTCCTAGCTGTATATAACCGTGTCGTGCTACATGTGGTCTTGGGAGATGTATAGTTATGGAGGCAGAAGGAAGGTTAACTGAAGGGAGCAGGCGCTATCTCTGCCACCTCGTGTGGCATGAGAGGTTTCAATGGCACAGATATTTTGGTATCAACATGCTTCTGGAAAAAGCCCTACAAACTCACCGGCTTGCTGAGCTGTGCTTGGATAGAATTGTTCCTTTGGTCTGTGTCTGGTGCACTTTTCTGGGGTGAGTAGATGTCTACTCACATTTCCGCAGAGAAAGTTAACACAACTAAAGCCTGCTCCAGTGATTCAAATCCACAGCCAGGCCTGGGCACAGAAGCCTATAATCCAAACACCTCAGGACAGAGGCATGAAGATCTTAGAAAGTCCAAAACCAGCCTGCCTATACTTGGAGTTCCAGGCCAGCTAGGGTTACACAATGAGATCCTGTCCCCCAAAACCACTACCACCACTACCACAACAACAAAAATCAGCTACTACTGTTTCCCATGATCAGTGCACCAGAAACAATTTGGCTCCTGGTCTTAACCTGTCCTGCTCTGTGGTCAGTATAATGCATACCTCTTACCATGTCTCACTTTGTCTTGTCCTTTGGCTCATGTTAGGACAGACCATACCAACTCCCCAGTTCCTCTTCTTGATCCTCCATTTTCCTGAAAGGAATCTCTAAGTCTAAACCCATTGTTAGTTATACCCACAGTATTTAGCCTCCTTCCTGGAAAATTCCTTCAGTTTGCCTTGGAGGGATCTACCAGGCCTTCTGTCCCAGTCTGGAAGGTCTCAGATTTATCATGATAGATGTTTCTGTCCAACATGTCCCGAATGACCTCTTATGGCAAGGTTGCAGGCCCTTCACACTGTGACACTAAGACCCCTGTGAGATAGAACAGCACTTGAAGGATTCAAAACCATGTAACACAGACATTCACAGAACAGTACGCCATGTTCAGCTTATTATGAACAGGAAATATATGGGCTTTTGGACTTATTGTCCAGGACAGTGAGTCTATCATTGTTTTAGTGGCATTTCTGTTGCTGTGATGCAACAGACCATGATGCAACCCTGACCAAGGCAACTTGTAGAAGGAGGGGTTTATATGGCTTATAGTTCCAGATGGAGGGGAGTCTGTCATGATGATGTGGGGGAGTGTGGCAACAAGCAGCCACGTGGCCAGAGCAGGATGCTGAGAGAGAGCTCACCTCTTGAATTACAAGCACAAAACAGAGTGAAGTGGAAGTGGGCGAGGTTTTTTAATTCACTCTCTAAGCTCGCCTCTAGTGATAATGCCTCCAGGTATAATTCCCAAAATTCTCCAAACAGCATCATCAACTGGGAACCAAGTATTCCAATTTGTCAGGGACCCCCACATGCCCTACACCATCTGCCCACCCAAGACTCACAGCAGCTGGAAAGACAATTCACAAGAAGTGAAGAATGAAACTCCAGGCAGGACTTTCTTTGCGGGCACAGGGTCATGCCCTCTAGGGACCAGCCTTGTGGTTTACTTTCCTTACACACTTAGACATCATAGAATTTGTGACCTTTGGCCTTTAGAATAAGAATGAATTCTATTGCCTGATAAACAGAGCTCAGGGCTAGGGTCTAGAGGAAGAATCTGGGAAAAGCAGGAGGATAGATTTTGCTTGTGGAGGATACAGAGTACACGGGGACTCCCTTTATAGAGATGTGTTCTACTCACTGAGAGACAAAACTCAGGATGTTGGGGGGAGGGGGGTTCAGTTGGAGGCTGGCTCCTAATGGAATAGCAGAGGATCACCAGGTTGTTTACCACATCACTCCAGCATTCCAGGTGACCAAGCATCATTTATTTCCTTCCCTTGAAGAAAGTAGGGCCCTGTGATTGACAGTCTTCTAAGCTGTGCTTCCTACACAAATCCATGAGCTTATGGGTAATTGCCTCAGTCGTTCCCCCACAATCATTGAGGAAAACAACTGTCTCATTTCCTCTGTGCTTATTAGCGTCTGCAAGGTACCATGTAAGGAAACAGTAATAAAATTAAACTCCTTAGAGAAGAAGGGCTAGCTGAATTGAGAGTTTAAAAACAAGCTAATAGAGCTGGGGGGGGGTGTAGATCCCTTAGCAGAGTGTCTGCCTATCAAGTACAACACCTTGGGGTCCATCCTGAGTACTGTATATAAACTGAGTATGATACTTGGGAGGTGAACATGGGAGGATCAGCAGTTTGAAGTCACTCTTGTCTATATAGCAAGTTGGAGGCCAGCCTGGGACACATGAGACCTTGTCTCTAAAACAAGTCAAAAATAAAAACCAATGAAATCACACAACGCCTGCTAAGTTTGGATCTTTAGCTTTGAAACGCCCCTACCATTATTTACAAGTGTGCAGGCCTGCTGTGAAGAAGTTGGAGTTATTCTATCAGACAAGGATGGAAGCTACAGAAATCACATTTCATACAATCGCTAACAATTACAACCATCTGAGACTAGGTAGAACAACCTTAGGACATTCTGAAGTCCCTGTTATTAAAGAAGCTATAAAAGAAACTGTTCCCTGTAATGTTATAGTCGGAAGTACATGAGCCAACATGGCACCAACTAGGAAATCTTTCAGGCCCTTTAAACTGCAAACTTACTATGTTTTAGCTATAGATCTGATTTAACTACAGCTATTTCTCCCTTCTTCTCATCTACCCTTTAAAAAAAATACATTATGAAGAAGATACAGTCTCTTTTTAAGTTGCAAGGCCAGATAGAGAAAAATTGAGGAAGACCAGGAGTACTTCTTCTTTGAAGATACAGCTGGTAAGCATCTTCTAGGGTGTCCAAAATTCTCCTCTCCTTTTCTTATAATCCTCTCCCCCACCCTAGTTCCCTTGGGTTCTGTGAAGTATGACTTCAACTCTGTACTGTTATCAGACTCGGTATGACAGATCATTTTGTCTTCCAAGCCTTCCCCTTCACGGATGGGAAGCAGTCCAGGACACTGTGGCCAAGTAGTCAGGCCACAGGAGGGGGCCTCTCTTAGTCAACTCACTGAAACCCACATAATGACCTGATGGGCTCCGGCAAGTCCCAGGATGAGAAGGGAAACCAAAGAAAGAGGGAATGATGGAGTGAAGTGTGAGATGCGCACATGCCTTGTTCTGGGTCATCCCATGGCTGTCCTACTGCTGGGCTCCTCCCCGTCCCTGGGTCTAGGTCTCTGATGGAGCAGCTCTAAGGGAACTGTCTCCCTCTAGCTCACCTCTGGTGGTCTTTCCCAGATGAGCACTGTCAGTACAGTGGTAGGCCCCTCCATAATCACATGATCCCATGTTAGAAAAACTCATTCAACTCTCAGACTGGAAGGTGTTTTTTTAATGCAATATTTACAGTAATTCTTTGATGATTTCATACACGTACACAGTATGTTTTGATCATATGCACCTCCCACTCCTCCAGCTAATTCCTCCTAGATTCACCTTAACCCCCGCAATACACAAAACTTTGTGTCCTCTTTGCTATTTTGAATGACCCACAGAGTCCAATTTGTGTTACTAGGATGGTCACAGGTATACTGGAGTGTGGCTGACTTTTCGGGGATCCCACTCTTTAAAGAACATTGATTTTGCTCATCCCAGAAGCTAACTCTCAAGAGCTCCTCAGCTGAGGCTGGGACTCACGAGGCCCTGCCCTGCTCTATACTGGAATGTTGATTGGCTTGACCTCATGAAAGCTATGTGAGGCCAGCCAGAGTTGCTGCGAGTTCATGATGTCTGCCATATCTTGAGGAGATTCTTTTTGAAGTTTTTATCATTGTTATCACTACTTCCTAAACACACACACATACATATATATGTATATGTGCATGTATATATACATGCACATACACACACCTGCACATACATATACACATATACATACATATACATAATATACATATGCCCATGCACAAATAAATATGTATATATACATATACATACATACACATATACATGTCAGTCATAGAGCGCATTCTAGAGAGAACCTAGAATCTATGAGGGCAATGAAGCCAGGTCATAGTGGATCCTTACATTTAAAGACTTTGACTGTAGTTTTAAATTTTCCAAAGTGTCAGCACATAAGTAACATGGTTCGGGCCACAGGATCTGAGACATGAGGAGAAAGTGGAAGGAAGCATGGAAGAGACCTCCGAGACAGAGGTCATTGTCTCACAGACAAAGGATTTCCTTGCCCAGAAGTAACTGAATTCAACAACTACCTTTCTGAGCCTTGTCTTTCTGGATTCTCGGCCAACAACAGTTTATGGGCAGCATATTTGGGAGGAGGGGGTAAGAGAAGGAAACAGAAGAGGAAGAGGAGGAGGTGTTAAAGGAAGAACAGTCTACAAAGATTGAATGATGATTAGGAGAATACACAAAATTAATAAAAGCCAATGGGCTGAGGCCACTTAACACTGGAGCAAACAGCTCTTCAGAGCCCAATGGGCTCCCAGGGCCTGGAGCAATGATGGCATCCGTAATAAAGACATCAAAGCATTTTTTGAAAACTTAGATCACCACCCATATTCTTAGTAATCAAAGGCAGAAAAGAGCCAAATATTTTTTAAAATATGTTGGGAAGATGCTTTAAATGTTTTCTTCTTTCTCAATTTTGCTGCTTAGAAAGAAAATGCATTAGAGAGATGGGGACATGACTCAGTAGCTCCCCTGCCTAGCTTGTACCAACTCCAAGCTTTGAGGTAGTGCAGACTTGTAATCCTAGCACGATAAAGACAAAGTATCAAGAGTTCAGGGTCATCCTTGGCTATCTAAAGAGTTTGAAGCTAGATTTGGCTACACGAGGTGTGCTGTCTCAAAAATAAATTAAGATAATTAAACAGATTTTAAAGAAACAGCATCCTCAGTTGTCTAGAACAGTCACCAACACAGAGGTGCACATTTTCCCGTGATGTATAACAGATGATTATACCAGAAAGCTCCAGAACATTTAAATTTCCACTATCTATGTGGTCCTGTCTTGAGGAGAGAGAGATAACTTCCCTGTATCCACTATACTCTAGTACAATTAGTCCCGGCTTTTCAAGAAAAATACTATCAATCACGCTGTCCAGAATTCAATCAAAGCACAGACAACCCATCCTGTAAGATGAGGAGGGTTAACGTTCTCTGAGGTGGGCTGGGAAGTGTGCACGGCTCAAGGAATGTGCTCTAATTGGAGTAAAGGCAACCTGGTTTAACAAAGTCTCTTTTGGAGGAAGAATAAACTTTATGAAATGAAGGAAGAGGGGCCCAGTAAGTGCCGTCCTCCGTCCTGAAGCTGCCATTTCTCCTGGACATGTCATACCAGCTCTCTGAAAGGGAACTTTGCCACCCATTGTCCCTAAGTAATGGAAGATAGTCCTTCAGTAAGAGAAAGCCTGTCCCTGAACTAGAAATGGGCACTGGGTCTGACACTGCCAGTGGGTAGCTCATTCCCAGACAGTGAGGTGGACTGGCACCTGGTATCACACCCAGCACGTAGTGGGCCAAGCAAATCCTTCTCCAGTGTCAGAATCAGAGTTAAAAACTGTGATTTTTGTATTGTCGATATGACCAAAATGTCTGAGAAAACAAAGGAGGAAAGATTTTGTTTTTGAGGTATCAGTTCATCATTGTCAGGAGGGGCTGGCAAAGAATAGTTTATACCATGGCAGTTAGAAAGCAAAGAAAGGGGAACATGGGCTGGAGAGATGGCTCAGTGGTTAAGAGCACTGGCTGCTCTTCCAGAGGTCCTGAGTTCAAATCCCAGCACCTACATGATAGCTCACAACTGCCTGTAATTCCAAGATCTGATGCCCTTACACAGACACACATGCAGGCAAAATACCAATGTACATAAAATAAAAATAAATAAATTATTAAAAAAATAAAACAGAAAAAATGAAAAAGACCAGGGCAAGAGAGATATAGGCCCCAAGGACATACTTTCTCCTCCAACTAGGTCCCACCTCTCACTGTTTCTCAATAAGGCTATCATACTAACACTCCATCTACAGTGTCTGATCCACTGATTAGGTCAGAATCCTTGCAATCTACTTGTCTCGGAAAACACGATAACATACATTCTCAGAGGTGGACTTCATAATCTAGGTGTTTCTCAATCTAATCAAGGTAACATCATCAATCATCATGAAAGTTATGGAGATGACTTCCTGCCCTCACCCAACCTCAGAGACATGGTTTTCGATAAGTAAACGCCGTGGCCATGATTGCTGAGGTCTTATATTCCGTGATCAGTGGAGGGGGCAGGGGCCAGGAAACCACAGATCTGGGGAAAAAACACTTTCAGGCAGATAATGTCAGGGCTAAATGGTAGCAAAGAAATAAAATAAGCAGGAAAGAGAAGACAGTGCAAACTGGAGGGAAAGAGCAAAGTCAACAGAAACTCGGCAGTGAAGTGTAATTGCAGTGGGTGGGTGTGGAATTCATGGGGAAAACAAGAAACAAGATAGGAGAGATGGAAACGGATTGTAGACACAGAAGAGGGCTAGCCTTTACCCACAGGGAAAAGCTAAACTATTGAAGACTGGTAAACACAGAAGGGATATAACGTCCCGCCCCCCATTTTTCTTAAAAACAAAGTTTTAGAATGAAGGTGGGAAAGAGACCATTGGTCAGGACACAACTGGAAGACTTGGGCAGCACCCTGAAGAGGGACATGTGGCAGGACAGACAGATGGAGGTGGGCATGAAAAAAAGGGAGGGGGGAGGCCTGAACTAGGAATAGAATCCAAAATGGATCTATCCCTGACTGGATTCGAAACCAGAGAGGGTCAAAGGTCAATTCTGTCTAAAGTCAGTCATTCAGCGGACAATACGTCATTCTGAGATAAAGAGCAAGGTAGGATAGATGTGAGGGGTGGACAATAATTCAGAGTGACTCAGTGTCCTAGAACCTGTGGAGCCTCATGGAGCTAGCTTAGCTGTCCAGTGGGCGAGTCACCTGAGACTGTCTGGACAGGGCTACCAGGCTGCACACTGTGTGCTCCTATCTGCTCTTCTGCAGCCGCCTGTGGAGGACCCCAGCTCTGCTCTTGTTATCTGCCCAGAGTTGTCAGTTCACGTCCTCTCAAAGGGGGGGAAATCTGCAGTCATAGACCTTTAGACCCATTTGTTCAGCAAAATGAAGCTCATTCGTGTGTTCCAGAGACACTGGAGTGTGTCATGAGGAATGGGTCATGGTAGTCCGCTGAGCTACGAGTTAAGGATTTTTATATTTCTTTAGAAAGAAAAAGAAGGAAGGAAGGAAGGAAGGAAGGAAGGAAGGAAGGAAGGAAGGAAGGAAGGAAGGAAAAGCTTCTTGTGGTCCCTTCCCTCTTGTGATGGCACTGTTTCTCCCCTTGGGTATTATCTTACCTTTTTTGGGGGGTCCCACCCCGCTGAGGATCCTGCAGGTCAAGGCCCGTCTATGACTGTGCTCTCCCTACTCATCAGGGTGTCTGTTAGCACGTGATGGCAGAGAAAGTGACCTGGCACCTTACCTTCTGATGCAGTGGGAACCTAATCACACCTGAGGATAATCTCACCACACTCAAGGAAGAATTTGAATCTGAAGACACAGCTACCAAGATAAACAATCTAAGCCCTGCCTATGTGTTCACGATATGTCTACTCACAAAAGGGCTGGATCTGCATAACACCTCCTCCCTCCTGCCCACATCTTTTCAGTGCCTACTCTAAAACCCTGATGAAGCCCAGGTCCCGCTCAATAGGAAATCTGATTGGGTGGGAAGGGCCCACAATTCTAAGTTCAGTTACATCACATTCCCCCTAAAAAACATTGTGATGACTGCCTAACGTGATGGGGGAATTCACTCCTATTTCACCCTCTGCTCTGCAGATCTGGGCTCTGGCTCTGCTGGGCTCTGGCCGCATCACACTTCTCAGCTTCATTTCCATCCTGGTCGTCGGTACCGGACCCCAAACACCCTAGCAGCTTGCTTCGTCTTTCTAAAAGTTCTTCCTGGCCAGGACAACCTGGCTGGCCTTGACCTTCATGTCTCAGCTCCAGCACTGTGCAGGATCCTGAAGCAACGGGAAAACCATGCTCTCTGATAGACATTTCCAAATATCTTTTACAGGCTTAATATTTTTCTAGAACTTTAAAGTGGCTGACAAATTGAAAAGTATTTCAAAACTCACGCTGCCACTTTCAAGTTTTTGTTTGTTTCGGTTTTAATTTATAATCAGCAGAATCCCTTTTCCTCTGTAGGCCTTAACAGAAGCAATCAAATCAACACTCTCTCCATAATCTATCTCTTTACTCAACTCATTCTTAGTTACATGAATTGTTATACTTGACATCTTTTGACCATGTGTTTATCTTAAGTCATTTTTAATTAAATTGACGTCTTTTGACCAAGTGTTTATCTTTTTTTTTTTTAATTAACTTGAACTTACTGCTCCTTTTCATTTAGCGTGTTCATGTTACAGGTATTGATTTTTCTTTATAAAATTATTGTTAAAGTAGCAACTGACTGCTGGGATTTTGGTGTCCACTCAAGGATACTAGTTCACACTCACCAGCCTTCCGTAGTTCGGACTCTGCTCAGCTTAAAGCCTATCTCCTCACAGAGGCCTTCAGTGACCTGTCTGTCTGCAGTATGCCTTGTGCTGGGGTGTAGCTCAGAGGTAGAGTACTCACTTAGCATTGTGAAACCCTGGGTTTGATCACCAACACCAAGTGGCTTTCTAGCCCCTCACCTATTCAATCCCTTTACATCCCACTTCTCAGAGCTGCCTTTAGCACTCCATCACTCTCGGTGATCTTGCCTTGCTTTTAAATTTAGTTCTTGAGTTTCACAATTAAATCCCAAGTGGTAGTCCTGTGAGGACATGTCCAAACTCAAGGGACACTCTGTCCACAGTACCTAGAACAGAAACTGATAACTAATCTTCCCATCTGAGCAGGAATAATTAGCTCATAGGTGGTTCTGAGCCTGTGGGCTTCAAAGGATGCTTGGCATGAACAAAAGAGAGGGCAAAATCTGGATGTACCTGGGACTAGAGAGATGGCTCAATGGTTAAGAGCACTGGCTGTTCTTCCAGAGGTTATGAGTTCAATTCCCAGTAACCACATGGTGGCTTAGAACCATCTGTCATGGGATCTAATTCTCTCTTCTGGTGTGCATGAAGACAAAGGACTAATTTACATTAAATAAATAGTTTTTTTTTTAAAATTGGATATAATACTAACAAAAATAGGAGTCTGAGAAAAGAAACTGAGGAAAAGCAGAGAGCTTTTCCTGCTCAGTGGCAGGATACTTGTCTGGTAAAAGTGGAGTCCTTCCTGAATTCTTAACATAAAAACAGGGGTAGCATTGGAAAATGCTGAGAGCATGCATGTAGTAATCCCAGCACTTGGGAGATGAAGGGCGTGTCTTAGTTAGGGCTTCCATTGCTGTGACAAAATGCCAGGACTAAAAGCAACTTGGTGCTGAAAAGGTTTATTTCAGCCTACAGTGTGTAGTCCATCATCCAGAGAAGTCAGGGCAGGAATTCAGGCCCAACATGGAGACAGAGGCTGATGCAGAGGCCAAGGAAGGGTGCTGCTTACTGGCTTCTCCATGGCCTGCTCGATCTGCTTTCTTATACAACCCAGGACCACCTGGCCAGGGGTGGCACCACTTGCCTTTGTCTGGACCTTCACACATCAATCATTAATCAAGAAAATGCCCCATACACTTGGCTACAGGGCAGATTTATGGAGCGAATTCTTGATTAAGATTCCCTCTTCACAGATTTAAGGTTTGTATCAAGCTGACAAAAACCAACTAGAATAAGCAGGAAGATCAGAAGTTCACAGTTATCCTTGAATAGGCAGAGAGGTTGAGGACAGCTTGGATTATAAGAGAACCTGCGCGCACACACACACACACACACACACACACACATTACTGAGAAGGCACAAATAAAGATTTGTTTTTTAAGGCAAAGGAAGAGACTGGTCCCAGGAACTAGATGCAGCCTCTGGTGATGATGCGGCCAAGCATCCATGCAAAGCAAAGATGAAAACTGTCTTCCACCATTATCTACAGAGGTCAAAGGTCACCCTCTACATCAGCATACACAGTTTCAGTGATCAGTTGCATGTAGGAGCCAGATGGTAGGGACTGAAACCCAGATTGGAGCATGATGATAACAATGACTCAAGCCATGGGCCACAAGAAGAAGCCATGCAGTCGTTTCCAAGGGGACGTCAGTCAAGAGAATATTGCTTTGAACTCTAGGAGATTTGAAGATGTTTAAACCATAACGAAGAAAAGTCAGTAAAAAGAGAGGTAAAAAATTAAATAAAAATGTAGATCATTTGTATTTATGAGGTGGAAACTGGAACTGTGGTGGAGAGCTTAGCTTTGAACAGGGGATGCATGTATACCACTGTAAACGGTGGAAAGAGAAAACAGTAAACAGAAGTGGAGAGTGAAAATCAATGGTGCCCTTTCTGACTACTTCACTCTTTTCCCTGGGGAAGTGGACATGAGTTTATCCTAAGAATGAGGATAGTCGGTGATGGGTTGATAGTTTTTCAAAGCAAAGCTTCATCCATCTCATGTACCAGGAAGTCTTTTTTGATTGCTTTTTCATTGGTAGAAATCCATGATGACCAAAGCGCACAGAGGTCCCTGCGACCCGTGACAGGAGGATAACATCCGATGTTATGAGATAGCATGATAACTTATATAGTGTAGCAAGCACGGGAAGCTCATCAGAAAGAAGACAGCGAGTGCTGGGCGTGGGGAAGTAGAGAGCTGGCTACGATTTTACATAGATGGAAAACTGGGCTGTGTGTAGAGTTGAATATTGTGAAGGAGTTAGCCAGGTAGGTTGCTGGAAAAAGAATTTTAAAAAGAAAGGGTGGGGCAGCTGAGATGGATCAGTAAGTGAAGGAATTTGCTATCAAACCTGATGACCTACATTTGATCCCCAGAGTACACAAGGTAGAATGAGATAAGTCCTCCACATCTTTGTATTTCTTTCTCTCTCTCTCTCTCTCTCTCTCTCTCTCTCTCTGTCTCTGTTTCTCTCTCTCTCTCTCTCTCTCTCTCTCACACACACACACATTCACTCACACAGGTACACAGGCACACACACACATACAGGCACACATGCAACATTTGTTTTAAAAAACGAGGAAAGAATAACATGTTGGACACTGTCAGACGAGAGAAATCCGTTTCTAGATTCTTCTTGCTTCTAGAACTTCTAGAGCCTTCCTTGCTTCTACCACCTTGCTTATGACACTTCCTTAGATTTCTCCAGATCCTTGCTTCTGTCTTTATATCTCCTACTTCTATAGTCAGATCTCCCCCTGCCTCCTGGAGTCTGAGGCAGGGGGATTTTGAGAACAAGACTACCCCTTAAACATAATGCCTTGATGAGAAAGCTAACAAAATGAAAAACAGCTGAAAGCAAGAAAGCAAACAAACAAACAAATAAAAACACACAGTAGGGGGCTGGTGAGATGGCTCAGCGGTTAAGAGCACTGCTCTTCCCAAGGTCCTGAGTTCAAATCCCAGCAACCACTTGGTGGCTCACAACCATCTGTAATGAGATCTGACTTCCTCTTCTGGAGTGTCTGAAGACAGTTACAGTGTACTTACATATATAACAAATAAATCTTTAAAAAAACACACACACACAGTAGAAGAAAGTGTAGAGCCCCACCCCCACCTTCAGGCATGTGTGAGCTCAGAAGATAAGAACTATGCCTTTGAGGTAGCTGCCAGGGAAGGCTGCACTGATGAGACAGCCTTGTGTTAGGAAGGCCATGAAAACGGAGAGAACCTCGGTGAGGGGGCTGAGACCGGGAGCTGGTTCATTGGTTTATTGTGGGCCTGTGGGTTAGAAAAGAGCCAGGAGAGGTGGGTCAGGGAAGCACAAGCAGAGAGATGAGAGATAAGAGAAAGTATTGGGTGGCGAGGAGTAGGGGAAGAATCTTGGATGTGGACCAAGAGCAACGGGACAGTGGGGAGTGATGGATCTGCAGATGTCAAGTTTCCTGAAAAGCAAATGACAACAGTGTCCTATGAAGTGAGGAGAGTGACATTGTGTGTGGCCTTGAGTCACCTCAGGGCCACTTTCTCCTTTTTAGTCAGTCTAAGACCTCAGTCCCTTAAAAAGGTACTTTCCAGCTCAATTAAAGGAATCTAGAAACTTTCTTCATGGATATTTCTAGAGATTTGTTCCCTTGGTGTTGCTAAATCTCACCAAACTGACAGGATTAAACATCACACAGCCCAAGACAGTTACTTAAAACATTAGGAAGTTCCTTCCTTCCTTCCTTCCTTCCTTCCTTCCTTCCTTCCTTCCTTCCTTCCTTCCTTCCTTCCTTTCTTCTTCCCCCCTTCCTTCCTTCTTCCCTCTCTCCCTTCTTTCTTCCTTTCTCTCTTTCTTCTTCTTTTTATTTTGTATAGTCAGGTGCATGGTCTTTGAGCATGAACTTTGTAGATAACACCATCAAGCTGTGAGTGGTTCGATAGCTCTTGCACAATCTTAGGAATACGTATTCCTGTATTCCTGTTTTTCACATTCTGCCAAGGACAGGACACCGCCAGCCATGATGGTGCTCGGGTTCACACTCAAACCCACACTCTCCATTCCAGTCTTACACTGTCAGGGAAAAAAGAATTTGGAGATAGAGCACTGTGTCCAGTGGGGTACAGTAGTGGAGAGCAGCATGCAGACGGAAGCAGGAGATGCCCATGATGCAGGAGATGTCCATGATGCAGGAGATGCCCAGGATGCAGGAGATGCCCATGATGCAGGAGATGCCCATGATGCAAGTAATAGACCCCAGGTACACACATCCTAATTTGTTACAGGGTAACTTTCAGACAGAACTTGTCTTTTTTGCCTTTGTTTTTTTCAAAGTTGAATGTTGGGGGTGGGGCATCAAATTTATTTGAGTTTAAGTTACTCAAAGTTTTATACTATCTGCTTTTAGTGGCTAAAAAACAAAAAATAAAAAACAAAACACAAAATAAAACCCTTTAGCACTGGGAAATTTTCCTCTGGTCATTTGGCATTCCCACAAGAAATTTTCTTTAAAAAATAATAGTCATAATAGTAATGCTTCTTCTTTTTTTTCTAAAGTGGACTCCTCAGACCACACCGACTAGAACAGTTGTAGAGAGAAGGATCAGGGGTTAACTTGAGTCCTCTTGGGTTCCGAACACTGACAGGGGACTTCAGAGAAACCTTCATCCAATTTTTACCCCAAATTAAATCAAGAGCATTGATAATTAGTTTCTATCAAACTCATCTAGGGGGAAATGAAGGAAACTGAAAAAGCCATAAGCTGTCTTTACTTCTTCATTAATATTTGCTCCCAGGTGCAGGTCAAATAAACCACACTCACACTTTTAAATGAGCTGCGTGAAAGTTGATGGATTGTTTTTCTCTCTGCGTTTCCACCACCCGTGGAGCCGGCTATTCCCACTCCAGCTCAAAGAAAGCTGAGCTCCCATTCCTACAAAGTGAACCCCATTTGCTTTCAAAGTTGCCCCTACCGCATAGCATAGCCGGTTCCAAATGGGTTACTTGGAGAAGTCCTCACAAACAAAATTCCTGGCCCTCACAGCCAGGACATGAGACTGATGGACAGGGAGGCTTTCAGGAAGTCACAGGCTGGAGCACGCGCACATCTGACCCTACCAGAACCCTGTTGATTTCCTGTTTGAGGCTTCCTTCAATTCCATGGCACCCCAGGCGAACCCATAAGGGAGAGAATCAGAAAGGGGTTGAGGGCCCCTAGATGCTGGGCTTTGGAGGTCTACAGAGAATCCCACTACTTAGTCAATCAAATGTTATGTGTGTTACCCTCTAACAAAGGGTAAGAGGCCAGGGACACAACCATAGAATTGGGGACAATGCCCAAAGCACACACAGGCAAGGGCAGCCCAGCTTCGAACAGTGGTTTCCCAGTACAGGACTGCTGTGGAGCACTAAGAAGTCTTGCTTCACTACAGGAGAAGGAGCCTCTTAGGAAATAGAGAGTTAGGAATAGGAGCCTAAGGATCAAACCTTTTTTAAGCAACAGCAGTTTCCTACAACAAAGGCTTGACAAAGGTCAAGGCTGTCTGTTGGAACCCAGCACCAAGGTACATAGTGCAATGTCTTGTGCTCAATTAAAAATTGCTGGACAGGTAATGATGAAGATATACACAACAAAATGATGATTGCTTTTTTTTTTTTAAATTGATGACTCCTACGTAATAAAGATGATAGCATCATTAGAGAAATGAAGAGTAAAGATGTATACAACTGCCTGCACACACACATACACACACACACACACACACACACACACACTCAGGCATAGTGGTAAATGCTTTTAATCTCAGAACTTGGGAGGAAAGATTTCTGTGAATTCTAGGCCAGCCTGATCTACATAGCTAATTTCACCCAGACAGAGCTATATAATGAGACCCAGTTTCAAAACTAAAAACCAAAGTGCAGACCAAAACATATCAATAATGCTAAGACACGGTCAGGACAGAGGGAAGGTCCTCCATCTCTTCCTCTTGCTAAGGCCGTTTCATGGTTAACAGCCGGATCTCCTCGATGGAGAATCCCATGGAAAATTACCTGACTCTATTCTAGGATCCCAAGGTCAGGATGTCCTAGCTAACTTATCTTAGCCTTTGTTCAAACTGCTTGTCTGTACAGAGCCTCCTCCAGATGATCACTTGGCTTCTGTTAAAACTACTTGCTTCAAATTGCTTAGGAAAGCGCCCCCTGCAGCTGCTGAGTGAGGTGCCTGGATGAGGTCTCTGCCCTAAGGGGGTGGGGGGAATAAACCCTGTGTTCTGGGCACTCCAGGGTCCCTGAACACTTAGGTGTGGTCCAGTAGACTGCAATAAAGACTTTCAACTAGTTATGCACTGAGTCTGAGTGGACTTGTCTGGTGGTCACCCCCTAACAACTCCCGGATTCAAACCTAGAATTTACACTTTTTTTTTTAAACAAATTTTAAAGATTTCTTTAAATTTCTGTGTATGAATGTTTTGCTCACCTGTATATACCACATGTATGAAGTACCCAATGCAATCATTAGAGGTCATTGGGTCCCCTGGAATCAGAGTTCCAGATGTCTGTGAGCTGCCACGTGGGTACTGGGAATCAAACCTGGGTCCTCTGCAAAGCACATGCTCTTGATCCATGAGCCACCTCTGCAGTCCCAGCAAGCACACTCTTAATCCTAGTTTTATACTACCAGGTGACAGTCTCCTCTAATTTTCCCTTCAACACTCACCTATAGGAAGAGAGATTCCTTAAAAGAGAAACTCATCTGTTGCTAACTTTGCCTACCAAGAAGACATTTTATGTGACCACAGAAGAGTTTCTTTTGCGAGCCTCTAACTTACTTGAAAGCTGTCTTTTCCAAGGTGAAAAACATCTTTACGCTTTTTATAAAACCAGATTCTACTGAGCTAGTCTTCCCGCAACTGAAGAATTTTTATTCTAAAATTCCTTCAAACCCTATCTTTTAAATCAAACGTCCCCCAATGTTTCCAGCATCCCAAGATTAATTCTTTGGCAGGGCTCGAGTTCACAGATCTGTATTTCTTCTTTCCCAGCAGTGTGGTGGCCTTTCATGCAAGAAGGAACTATTTCTCCCCAGCAGGCTCAGAAGGGGCTGCCCACCCACAGCAAGCCCCGGGACTCTCGGATATGTTATATTGTAATATGAGTGTATACAATATGGGTACTATGTGACAGCATGCTCTATGTTATATTCCTGGGGTTAAAGGTGTGTGCCACTACTCCCAATGCAGGCAACTTATTATTAACAGCCTTCAGAAGGGATCAATGTAGCTGACATATAATAGGTTACTCCTCACAGGAGCAGGCTGTGCTAAGATAATGAGTCTGGTCTGTGTCTCCTGCTTCCTCTAAGAATGCCGATAGTTTCCTTTCCTGACTCCTTCATTCCCTAAATGTCCCCCAATCACCTAACAAGGAGACGAGGGTCCCTCTGGCCAATATCTATTTTAACAGATAAAACAGGACTTTGGCAGACAGAGGAACGAATGAGCTAACACCAGTTGAAGCATCTATTAGCATATTAATTAGTATTAATACCTCTAGTGAGGTATGTAATTATCTACACCCTACATTATAAAATGGTGCCCCCCCAAAAGCCCCATTTGTTCTCTGAATAGGCAACTTTGAACATAACGCTGTTTCCTTTATATACACACCAATATTTATTCCAAAGAATGGTTGCTGTCTGTATGTTTCCAACATAAATAACAAGCTAAGTACTACTAGTTCCGTGTCACAGGTGAAGAAATGTTGGGGAGAGAGAACAAATGAAGAAAACCAAACTGCCCAGCGGCCGGACGGCCTTTCCTTCCACGAAGCAACGAGGCCTTGCCAGTGCAGACTCATCTCGCACAGAAACAAACAAGCAGAGAACTAGAAATGGGGGCAGGAGGAGGATGAAGAGGAGGAGGGAGAAGAGGAAGAAGAGAGGAAGAGGAGAACGAACGTTTCCCCAAAGCCCACATTCCATCTATCATACCATGAGGCCGAGGAGCCCGGACTGCAGGACACCTCAACATTAGCCTCTTGGTAACATCTGATACCTACGCAAAAGAAGAAAAAGAGGCAAAGGGACATTCTGACTGTGCTGTGTCTTCCAACCAGTGACTTCCTCACTGGACATGAAGTGTCCAGAGCCCTATATTTTTCCCTGAGGCTCCCCACCCTTCAGGTGCTGGGGAGAAACTATGTTAGCTGAGCAACTTCTCCTGTGCCCCCCCTCCCGTCCCCACTCCCGCAGGGCTCCGGGTAGGCAGAGCTCAGGAAAGAAAGGATCCTCTCACCAGCTTTCAGTCCCTTCTTGCTTAATAACGCATCCCAGGCATTGTGTTTTGGGCTGGTACTGGATGTGACTGTGTGGGTTAGTTCCAGGCCTGGCTGTTACCAGCGAATTCAGTGACATTAATATGAGTAAATGCAGGAAAAGGGACGAAATAAAACATATCCTATTGAAGGAAATGAGGGCTCCTTAAGAAAGGAAAACACACAGAGGAAGGACACGGGCATATCAGGATACAAATAGGCCCCCGGGGAGCCGTGGATTCCACAGGCATGATGTTATTGAAGTACTTGATACTGGAGTAAGCACCTGCAGAGATGAATTACATCCTTGTTCAGACCACTAACGTTGGGTACTGACATTGCAGGAAGCGCTTATGGTATATTTCAAATCCCTTGCCCACTACATAAATATCCAATAAATCAATCAGTGATAAAGGACACTAGCTAAAAGGCTTAAAATGCTGAACAAGCCACCTCCCCTCCTCATAGGAGTCAGCCACCTTTAATTTATTAGGGGTTTCCTAGTCACTCACACCTCCTGCCCTGGAGAGGGGAGATGAGGGATTAACACCTTCAGTGCTGGATTGTGAGAGGCAGAAGGTTGGCCTTGGGCATGGCTTTGCTAACAGCTGTTTTTTAAAAAGTCATTATTTGTATACACTTATAGGGTACATTATGATAATTCAATATGTATGTGCAGTGCATAGTTATCAGAGTAGTTAGCACTTCTGGAAATTACTAGCACCCACCTTCCTCACCCCTTCCCCTTAACTTAGTTGTAGAGTTACAAAGGAGGAGATCTCTTCTTCTGGGGAGACAGAGCAGAGCGGGGTCAATGTCCCCCTTTTCAGCTGTGGGAAGATCTCATGTACACAGAGTGGATGTTTTTTATGATTGCTCTGTAAGTGGGAAGGCAGAGGTATTAAGGGAGTCTTCACACCTCTGATACAACAGATAACACGAAAGCTCTCACCAAACACAACATTGATCTGTGAGGAATCTAAAAGCAAAATGACTGTTGGGAAATGTGCTCCACTTGTGACCCTGGCCATCTTCGGGTGGGAACACTTGACATTTGTCTTCTTTCCTTCATGTCCTAAGCATTTTGTCCAACGACATTGTGCTGAGCGATTGTGGGATGTCTAACCTCCCAAATTCCTAGTGTAATAGGAATTTAATGTGTTAACTTGACTGGGTCAAGGGATGCCCAGGTATTCTATTGAGCATTATCCTGGGCATGTCTGACAGGGTGTTTGGGGGTAAGATGAACATTTGACTAGGAAGATGAGGAAAATGGGATGGTCCTTTCATAGAGTAGGTGGGCTTCATCTAGCCAGTTGAAAGCCCAAGAGAAAAACCATAAAAAGGATCTCCGCATTTGCCATCTCCAGCTGAGACACCAGTTTTCCTCCTCTGGACACAGACTGGAGCAGATATCACTGGCCCTCCCAGGTGCCACCTTTCTATCTACAAACATGGGGACATCTCACCCTCCATAGATCCAAGAAGCACTTTAGTCTAAGAAACTTGTTTCACACTCCTGCCTCCTGTTATTTGTCTCTCTGGAGAGCCCTCACTAAGGTGTTTACATATTTTTCTCTCCCATTGTTTCTATACCTCAAAAGCAGTTTTAAAAAGCCGTGCAAATTTAAGTAGTGCATAAAGAAAACCTAACAGAATTAATCCCGCCAAGAGCATTAACATTTCATTTCCAGTTTAATTTTGATATTTCTACAAGTACATAAATCTCAAGGTACTCCAAGACTATAGACATCAATATCACTTATGTAACAACACACAAAGCCTTGACTAGTTCCAAAGGCATATTTTTCATGTGTTTAAAGTGATTATTGCATTGAAAATGAAAATTAGTTTCAATTCTATGCCCATGCTACTCTTTAGTAATTTTTAAATCAAGAAAAGCAAAACTCTTTAAGTTTGTGCACAAGAAAACCATACGCCAGAACGAAACCTTGTTGACGACTGTGTGATGGGGGCCGCCTGGAGAATGACAGTGCCGAACACTGTCACATGCTGAGCCCTCCCATTTTAAAGTCCTCATTGCCACCGGGTTGGGTGCTGCAGCCAATTCATTTTGGAGAAAATTAAGGGTGTCTGGGGAGTAGTCACTTGCAGAAGGACACAGAGGCAGGCCCCAACAATACTCATCTCTATGAAGTGGGATTCTGTCTCCATGCTTGAAGAGTCACTGTCAAGCCAAGATGGATACCCAGGAAATCAACACAGAGTATATCTGATTAAGCCTTAAATCGGAGTGGTATTTTCATTGACTTTCATCAATTACAGCAAGTCTCGTCTGACTTGCTCCATTTTCAGAACTGAAGTTCAAAGTTGGGAAATAATTCACCCACACAGTTAGTGGCAGGCCCAGAAAGAAAGTCCTGACATGATGGTTTGTGTTCCTAATGAGGCATAAACACAGACAGCTCCAGCCTGAGAAGCTGTTTTGAAGAAGTCCGAGTGAAGGCTGTACCACCCCAGCCCTGCCTGCCCAGATGTTCAGGAATACAAATTAAAGTAATTCTAGGTGGAGAAGCTTTTGTTTGCTTTTATGAAGCCTTTAGAAAATCAAAGATTCTCTGTATGGCCCTCAGAACCAGGGATGTCATCTCCACAGAACACTAAGAACTAAGTGTTCTTTAATAAATATGGGCCAGTGAAGGACTGAGGTAGTAGGAGAGGATAAATCAGGTGTTGGAAGAGACAGGAATAAAGAACAGAAGAGGCAGGGGGAAAAGGAGCCAAGAAGAGAAAGGAAAAGAGGGGCAAAATCAGTTTTGCCTCATTCAGTGTTATTTTAAATGATGTCACAGTGTCTTAGCTTGCTATTACTGTTAGAAAACACCATGATCAAAAGTAACTTTAGGGAAGAAAGGGTTTATTTCTGCTTACAGCTCTCAGCCGATCATGAGTCCGTCATGAGGGAAGTCAGGGCAGGCGGTCCAGGCAGGGACTCGGAGGCAGGAACTGAAGCAGGAGCCACTGAGGCCCACTGCTCCCTGGCTTGTTCCTCATCACTTGCTCGGCCTGTTTTCTTATACAACCTACAACCACCTGCCGTGGGTGATACTGCTCACCGCAGGCGGAGCCTCCCTATGTCAACTATTAATCAGGAAAATGTCCTAAAGACTTGCCTAGAGGCAATCTGATGGAGTCATTTTCTAAACTGAGGGTCCTCGTCCCAGATAACTCTAGTTTGTGTCAAGTTGACAAAGAGAAAGGAAGAAAGAAAGAAAGAAAGGAAGGAAGAAAGAAAGAAAGGAAGGAAGGAAGGAAGGAAGGAAGGAAGGAAGGAAGAAAGAAAGAAAAGAAAGAGGAAAGAAAAGAAAGAAAAGAAAGAGGAAAGAAAAGAAAGAAAAGAAAGAGGAAAGGACACAGAGTATGAGAATTTTCTTTTCTTAATTCTATGCATGTGTGAGGGTTTGTGTGTGAGTGTGGTACCCATGGTATGTGCGTGGGTTTGTGTGTATGAGTGTGGTACCCACGGAGATCAAAGGTGATGGATCCCTCTCTGAAGCTAGAGTTCTAGGTGGCTGTCGAGCCCCTCATGTAGACAGTGGGAGTACTCAAACTCAGGTCCTCTGAAAGAGCAATATGCACTCTTAACCCCTAGACCATTTCTCCAAACACAAAATAAGAGATTTTTCTAAGGACCAGAGCTTATCCTAGGTTCCTCACTTACATTTCTTAAACAGAAACACTGCTATCATTTCAAATGATGACGTTGAGATTTACTTGTTCAGGGCCACTGGAATCTAAATCCAGTTCAGGAGCCTGGTTGATAGAGTGCAACAAAGCCTTGGGTTTGGTCCTCAGCACAGCATAAGCCAAGCATGGTGGCAATCCCATAACTTGGGAGATAGAGGCAGGAGGATCTCGAATTCAAAATCATCCCCAGCTACAGTTCAAAGCCAGCTTGGGATGCATGAGACCCCGACCTTCCCCAAAACACACACAAATTCAATTCAGTCTAAACCTACATCTGGAGGTCTGGCCCTCCATATAGAAACAGTTCCACATTCAAGTCTTGTAGACACAGACCACCCTCCACCCCAATATTCCCAGGTGCCTTTCTCAGCTTGACCAATCAGTGGTTCCCAAGCTACTTGAAGTTCATCAAGTTCACAGGCTCTGAGTAAAAATTATTTTCCCATTGAATTTTCATGTAACTGATAGCTAAGAGTGCTGATCCAAGCCCAGGATTATGTTGAAGTAGAATTAATGTTGATTCCAGAAGAGTCCTGCCAGATTTCTACAGCACTTGAAACTCCCCAAAGGATATATCAGCGCAATAAACTGTGTTCCTACTGCTGTTCTCTGTCTTTAGGCACAAGAGGATTGGGCCAGATTAGTGGAGACGGAGAGAATCAGTTGGCAGCTCTGATTGCACATTCTCTCTGAGCAGAGGCCAAGGTAGGCCGGTACCTCCAGGTCCGAGAACAGGAAGTCCCACTGCCCCAGTGTCAACAATACCACCAGCACTCCCTGGGGAAATAAACCTTTATTTCAAGTATGAACTTGACTCGAGGTATCTCCAGATAAGAGTTGTTTTGCAGCCATCGAAGGGACACTGAGAAAGTACTATGGTAAGGCTGAAACAGTTCTGCCCAGATCTTCAGAATCAAGAAGAACCAGAAAAACCAAGACAACAGTTCAAGGGTGTGGCAGCCTCGCGGGGGCTGGTGAGTACGGACTCAGGGCCAGGCCCCTCTTGTTTTCCTTCCAGTTTAACATTTTTATTTATTTTGCAGCACTGCAGACATGAATCCTGGGTTTTCTGCACGTTAGGCAAGCACTTCACCCTGAGTTACATGCTAGCTCATTTCAAGAACAGAGTGTGATCGTCCATTAACTAGGCAGCTAAAAGCATCACCCGTCTCCATGTTGTTTTGGAAAGTATACCAGGACTGGATACCAAGAATCTGGGTTCAAATCCCATTCTTACCACTTCACTAAGGTCCTTCTGGCAGCATGCAAAAGTCTTCAGGTCTTAATTGCTCTGATTTTTGAAATGGAGGGATTGATAAACCTACCTCAGCTGCTGTAGAGAGAAACACGTAAGCCTGTTTCCCCCAAAGCATCTAGCATTGGGCGTGACGCTGCTACGCGGTCCGTTAAAGCTGGCTGGGCTGTGTCTGATTCTGAGTCACGCTATTGGAAAGCTGCCAACTCTTTCTCTGTTCTAATCAAACAATCACCTCTAGAGCTGTCTGAGACTCCAGGAGACAAGAATTTATCCGGATAGATGCATCAAGCTCTCTATTTTATTTTAAAAGGTTTCAAAGAGACTTTTTTCCCCTATTGTTTTTTGAGACAAGGTTTCTCTGTGTAGCCCTGGCTTTCCTGGAACTTGCTCTGTAGACCAGGCTAGGCTTGAGCTCAGAAATCTGTCTGCCTCTGCCTCCTGAATGCTGGGATTGAAAGCGTGTGCCACTGCTGCTCGTCAAGACAGACTTCTATCAATAAATGTCTATCTTTCTGTGTCTATCATATATCAGCTATCATTTCTCTATCTACAAAGCCAGGATTAAAATGCTAATGTCTGCAGGAATCCTAGTGAACTTCTCTTTATTTGTGCTTGTCTTTTAGCTTCTATTACAGTCTGAAGTTACATCAAACCGAAAAGAAACCAAATCTCTGCCACACGCCAAGCACTGAAATAGGGACTTCATGTGCATAATCACGTTACTTAACCTCACACTATTAGAGAAAAACCCTATGCTTGCGCTAAGGGGAGAACGCTCTACAAATAGCACAATGGTGGATTCTACTTATTGCCCTCCCCCTGCCCCCATGACTGTCCCAGGGGTGTTGAACCTGTTGATTCTGCACTGTGGGGACAGGGGTAACTGACACAGCTCCTAGCACAGGTACATCCTTTCAATGGTCTCTTCTCATGTGTCTAGCAGTAAACTGGTTGCTAGGCAGATCAAACAATGATCAGACATAAGATATCAGAGATCACTCATACTCA
The DNA here is from genome assembly GCF_947179515.1 of Apodemus sylvaticus. NCBI lineage: Eukaryota > Metazoa > Chordata > Mammalia > Rodentia > Muridae > Apodemus > Apodemus sylvaticus. The sequence goes on along the minus strand of NC_067479.1, from coordinate 59,727,038 downwards.
GCACACAGAGGGCAAACTGGTGCCCTCCAATCAGGAGACTTGGTTGCATTGTGCCCTTAGAAGCTGTGCAACCTAGGGTTGAGTGGTGAGTGACCCCAGCTCACTAGCTATCTGCTCATATTTAAGTGACACAACTGGAAACAGCATTACCCTGTTCTTTTCTCATCTCAACCATTCCAGTTAGATACAATTGCTGGGTTGTTTTTAGGCTTCCAAATTGCAAGAACAACAACAAAAAAAATACATCCTAAAACTTTTTAATTGGCATTCTTCTGTGGTGCATAGAACGCTGTGGAAGAGTATGGCGTATGTGTTTGTGTGGAGGCCAGAACTCAGCACTAGGTGCCTCTATTACTCTCTATATCATCAATGTCATCATGATCATGATCATCATCATCATCGTGTATCAGTATTACTTGATAGGCTCTCTTACTGAACCTTGAGCTGGCCAATTTAGCTAGATTGGCTAGCTGCGGGGTTGGGACCCTTCTGGCTGTCCCTCAGCGCTGGGGCTGGGTTAGGGACATGGACCAATGCCCAATGCCATGATCTAAATTCAGGGTTCAGGCTTTTGCTCTAGGCACTTCACCAGCTAAAACATCTCCTGCCCACCTAAGGCAAACTTCTAAAAAGATATATCCCTAAGTGTCTTTCAAGAAGCTATCAGAGAAAGGAGAGTAGCTTGCTCTCAAAATTGAGAGGCTAATTTCTTTCAGAAGTCTTTAGTTCTCTCAGCGTTTCCTGGTAGCATGCTAGCGCCCAGAACAAGGAGCCGGAGAGACCCCTTTGCTTCAATATGCCTCTCAGCTCAAGGCAGACATGCCAACTCAAATCCCGTTGCACTCACTGCTTGGCAATTATTACTTAGCAAACATTTCTTTTGGCACTCGCTGCCCTAAGCCCTCAGGACAGAGCCATGCCAGCGCCAGTTACACCTGGACCTCCCAACCGAAATGGCAACAGTGGGCTAGCTCACAGAACTTTTCCTGGGTTTGGGGCTCCTGCCCAAAAGGATGTAGGGGTGAATGCTCAGCTTAATTACTCTGAGGACAGGAAGGACCCCTCATGGCAACTCTGTTCTTCTGCCAATCTCTGGCAAGTACATCCTAGCTTTTCTGTCTTTGGCTAACACACATACACACACACACACACACACACACACACACACACACACACACACATACATCCAGATGTCTCCTGCCAAACTGCAGGTGGACACACTTAGGATAGCAAAGAGATTCAGGTATTACCATTTCTATGGCTGGGGGAGAAGAGCAAGGCTAAAACTTCTCAATAGATAGATGAAAGCAACTGAACACAATGGCACATTACCGGATGTCAGCACCCTGGAGGCTGAAGATGGATCATGAGTTCAAGGCCAGCCTAGGCTACATAGTAAGACCATGTTTCAAAAAGAGGAGGAGGGAATAATAGTTCAGCCAAAGCTGGTACTCAATACCATATACCAATATATGAATTTGATGAAGAAACTCTTCAGGGAATTTGATGAAGAAACTCTTAAGCTAGGAGCAGCTGTGCAGTGGTGGGCAGCACATACTAAGGAGATTGGCAACTGCCTTGGGAGACGGTAGGATGGGGCTGAGATGCAGACAGGCAGATCAAGCCCTAGGAGTCCTGGCGAAGGAAGCTCGTCACTGGACACTCTTGCACACACCAGAAAGTCCTGCACATCACAAAGTCTCCATCTACTTGCATGGTTCCTCTCCCCCAGCATCCCCACACCTAACCTTCCTCCGCTGACACATTTTGCATCAAAAGAAAACAGGCTGGATAGGCAGGTGCACTCCTAATCCAGTCTTCCTACAGATGAACTCTGTGATCCTGAGCAGGTCCAATGGCCTCTAAAGGCCTCAGCTGCCTGACCTGTAACATGGGACGACACAATCACAAACAATGAAGGCACCTGGGGGAAATACCTGCCACACTGAGAGCACTGTAGACAAACAGAAGCAGAATAGCCTTCTATTAACCCTCCGTCCAGAGGAAGCGACTACCTGTAACAGAGTGTGGGCTGACAAAGACATGCATCTCTGTGTGTGTGTGCGTGCGTGTGTTTTTTATTATTGTTATATACTCTTTTGCAGTGCTAGGGGTCCATACCCAGGACCTCATGCTAAGAAAGACACTCTATCACGGAGCTGCATGCCCAGCACAACAACCACAAAGTATTGTTAACATTCTCATGTTGCTGGTGACGTCACTGAGACTAACAAACTGTGACGCTTGTTTTAAGCACTTCACTTTCTTGAAACCATTTTTATTTTGAGGCGATTATATATCCAGTCGCAAAAATAAGAGGAGTCCCCTCCCATTGATATTTACCCATCTTTCAGGTACAAAGCTCAGAAATGGAGCTGGACCCACTAGACTGAGTCAGGGACTAGCCGGAGCCACGGAAGGATTGTATTGGGATAAAGGGATAATGGCGCAGTGCTCTGGGGAGACTGCTAATCTGACTGGAGATTTATGAGACAGACAATTGAGATTTGCTGACATGCTCAGGAAAGCAACGCCCCACCCAGTTTTCACAGACACTTCCAACAGAGCTGGCCAAGTCCTTCACAGCCCAACAATCTGTTAACTGGGCTCTAGACACCGTTGAGCTTCCAGTCGCCAGCTGGGCACTTGGTGATGAAAGGCTTTCTGGCCTGATGGGCCCTCAGGTTCCTCAGCCCTTCAATACAGTCTTCATTCCAAGCCACCGTCTCCGAGGCCAAGTCTTCCTGCCCCTTCTCTACTCCACCTTGGGAACTTGGAAGAGAAAAGCGCTCCCACATTTTTTTTTCACTGCGCTGTTTACTGGACGGGAGTTATTTCGTCATTCACTGACATCACTCTCTGAGATCCAGTTCCCAAGAATGAACAAACTCAGCCCTCTTCCTCAATCATGGAGACTGCCTGCAAATCACACTTGTCACCAAGGCCATGGGACTCAATACCTTCAGATGCCTTCGGGTGTTCATTCTTTCGTTGGGCACAGTACTCCAGGGCTCCCCAAGAAGAAAATAAAATATATCAAGTGCCCACCTCTACCTTCGTGGTTCCCTTTGCTCCTTCTTTAGTGAGCACTGGGAGAGCACGTTTAGACAGAAGGATATCTGCAGGCTAACCTGTCCGAGGGTCTGGCCTGGAGCGACAGGAGCAGCAACTACAGAAAATACTTGTATTCTTTTAAAAGGGAGAAAACGACCAAGCCTTACCCACTCAAACAAAACCCTTTACAGAGGCAGGGGTGGGGATGAGGGAGCTCCCTGCTCAGCCGCATGAAGGGAAAAGGTTAAACGGACAGCATAGTAATATAGAAGGAGTTTCTTAGCTTTCTCATGGGAATAGTTAACCACCTCAGAATGTTTCCCCAAGAGGTAATCTATTATATTTTGTCCAATTTCTTCCTCCAAGAACTGAATCAATTCATGATGTAATGCCCAGGGGAGAACAATCTTTTGGAAACAGAGTATCTTTCTGGGGACAAGGTTGAGGAAAACATCTTAATATTGTTACAGCTTTTGGCCCTGGGGCCCCAGTTCATTGCTGGGGGAGAGCAGAGTGGGAAAGGGTCAGGCAGGGCCATGTGACAGGGACACCACCTCTTGACCAAGTGCCTGTAGATGCCTAGGATAGTTTGCTTTTCTTGGAGGAACATGGGAGATAAATCCACTAGGACTTTTACCACACAGCTGCCCTGGGGCCACACGTGAGCCTGAAAGGCTGAGATGGCTACTCACTCCAACTTGGTTCTGACAGAAACAAGGCTCCTTCAGGATCCTTTTGAGCCCCCCCAAACCATTCCGTTAACGAGTGGCAAATCATTCACCATCTGGTTAAGGACAACAGATAAGATTTTGGATCGTTTTTTTGTTGGTTTTTTTTGTTTGTTTGTTTTTTGAGAGATTCAGGGCACTCAGCTGAAGCTGTAAACTCAAAGGTCTAACAACTAAACTTCCATGGAGCAGTCTTCTAGGATCCCGGACTTCCTTGCGCTCCTACATGCTAAGGGCAGACAGTAGCTGAAGGTAGTGAAACCAGCCAGCTCCAATGGTTCCCAAGCTTTCTGGCCTGATACTGCCACAGTTGTCCCATCTTGGACAATACGGGACAGTTTCTTAGAAAATGTCCTGTATACTGTAGTATACTGTAGGCTGCAGAACAAGAAAAGATTTTAACGGGCAGGACAAAGCCTCAGATAAGGTCACAAGTTTGTTTATTTAAAGGCAAGATGGGCCATTTCTGAGGGGAAAGATGACAGTGGGGTTGGTTTAAATGGCTCTAATTTGACTACAGGTCAATTGTTTTAAAATCCCCAAATAGTTTACTTAGATTAAAAAGGAACCCTACAGCTCTCAGGTTAAGTAACAAGAGTTTGGATAAACAAACCAATTAGTTCCATGTCACTCAAGGATACTAACAACCTAAAGGGACAAAATAAGTTGGAATATACATGTTTTACTCTGGGCATTTTGAGGTTCTTTCACTGACCTTTTGATTCTTGCAATCACATTTGTCTGACAGCTAAACCACAGAAAACCTAAATACCAAAGTTAGAGAATCTGTCTCTCCGAAAAAGATACCAGTTGGGCTCCTCTGCAGAAATGTAACTGGACTGGCAGTTCTCAGGTAGCTGCTGCTTTGTGTGGAAGTGCACTGTTAAGTTGCATGATGCAGGCAGAAATTCATCCGTAGTTAGCAGCTGATTGGAGGTTGCCTTCTTCCCCGTTCACACAAATGTTGAGAGTACCATGCAAAATACTTGCTGAAAGAGTTTTCAGTTGCCAGGGAGCATCTGAAAAGCGAGTTGAAGTCTTTCTTGCCTGACAGACTGCCTGGCTTACAAATTTGTTTCCACTACATCTTGGTTAAGACACAAACTGAGAACCTGTGGATGCTAAGTAACCATAAATCCCAAGTTATTACTGTGATTAATAATAAACGTTCTTTGTCAGGGTCATGAAGCACAATGGCATATTACAAAATAAATTATCGACTATATACAATACCTTTTCCCTGAGGAGGCAAAGGGGTACTTAACGGCAAGTGGGGGTGACTGGAGTCAGTGCACAGTGCTGGAGGTTGCCTCATAAAGGAACCATTGATGCTTCTTAGAGGGGATTCTTTAGTGGGGGGGGGGACGGGGAGCGGGCATAGAAAGCTACTGTCAAGGGACCTCTAGTGCATATTTGCTGAGTTTGATGGCCTTAGAATTCTCAGATTCTTAGTGGTCTCTAAATGTTTAAATACTTAAATTCAAGCATTTATCACTCTTAAGGGACCTCTCTAGAATTATTTATATTGGGAGTTAGTATTATCAGACAGTTCATTCTTAAATTAATAGCAAAAGTTGTCTAGTTAAAAGTATTACCACAAATGCAATTCTTTAAGACTAATCTCTAACATTTTAAGAAAAAAATTTACCTGTAAGCTGTAAATATGTGCATTTTCCTCCATGGTATTTGCTTTGGCTGTGACCTCTCCTAATATTTAGTTAAACAAGGGCTAAAAATTGTCAAACCAAATTCTTGGGAGCTGAACTCTGCTGCCAGTTTGAGAGAAGCACACATCCAGGTTTAGGGATTCTGTTGTGTTTGTTTTGGCTATTACACAGGGCAGAACGGTTTCCATCCCATTCGAACGCATTCAAGAGAGTTTGAAATATTGCACAATAAAAGCCATTCATTATATCTGTCTCCTTTCCCTTCCAAAAACAAAAATGGCTGCCCAGTTCCAAATCGACACAGGGGGCAGGAAGAAGGAGGCAGAGGGTCACTGGAAACCACCCAAGACTAACACCAGGTTTTTCAGGTTTGAGTTGGGGAATATTCTTAAAATCTTCATTCTCAGTTTTTAACTTTAAAACAAGAAAAGACAATACTGGCATGAACAACGGAAAATAGGCATGCTGTATCTATGCTCAAATGTCAGGTAGAAAATCACACAACTTACCTTTTGAAAAAAAAATAGTCATCTCAGTTTCTGCTAGGAAATTTCAACTGCCGGATGTCAATTTCATACTGAAAAAATTATTCCTCTACTTGAAGCAGACATTTGGAAGAACAGTTTTGTAAACACCCAAGGCGCCTTCAGCGAAGGAAATGACATTTAGTTCTGTTTACCACCAGACACTCAGGATATCAGAAAACTGGAGATGCAGTGCAGTTTTAGATGATAGTGCTTCTCTCAAAGCAGAAATATCACAGAGCAGGAAAAATCAAATGCATATTTGAGTGACTAAGGCCAGAAAAATTAGAAATTAACAAGTCTGAGAGCTTCCTCGAGATCCCAGAGAGCAAAACCTTGGGCTTTGGAAATCTGAATTTTCCTTTATCTAAACCTAAAATACCAGCTGCCTGTGGTTCTGCAGAGCATTCTTTCCTCACAATGCAAACAACTCACTCAATTTAAACATTCTGGACAAATGAGAAAGCAAAGAGACTCAGAGGAGGGTTCTTTCAACTGGGCATTGGGAATCTTAATGACAAAGTTCCAGCCAGCCCTTAGATAACACAAACTATTTTACCTTAAGACTCTTATGTTCATTTTTTTCTTTTCATATATAGCATAATGCTTAAACAGAACAAAACATAGACACTTTCAGAAAAAACCTAAATCTCAATCTCTTACTTCTGTAATAAATTTTTAGGGTGATACTCTTTAGGGTCTGACCTCAGTTGAAGACATAAGAAAAAAATGTCCTGCTGACAGTAATTACTCATCTCCTTACTTGAACAATTAGGTTATTGCTGAATCACTAAAAAAGAGAAGGATTAAAGAATGCCCGAAAGTGACATTTTGGACATAATTTGAAATTGTTAGGTCACAACACACTATGCTCAGTTTATGTAAACCTATGCAATTTTCCAGTGAATTTAAGAGAAAATTCTGGCATGTGTGTAAAATTGTTTGAGTTTAATAACAACTTCACTTGATCTAAGATTTGAAACAGAGTAAGATTTGCTGGGATCAAGATGTAACAGCAGGAGATTTTAAAAGGTGTAAGAAGATAAGACACATCTTTATATTTTTATTATGTTTAATTCTGTACTAGCCTTTCAAATTTATGCCTTACTAAGATGTACTCATTGGTTAAAACACAACAGAGGGAAAATATTACACAACAAAAGCCTACAGCAGATGAAGCCAGCCTGCACTCTGAAGAAATGAAAGGGTGTTTGTAAAGTATGCGCCTTTTGAAGACTTCCTGGGAAGCACAGCAGCCTGCCCTGCAGAAGAAGCTGAAGGGAGCTGGGGATGCCTTTATAAGCCTGCCCGACTCTATTACTGTGTCTCTTGTAGAAAACAGAGCATCCAAAGTCTTGGAAACAATGCCCGCATGCAGTATATGCTAAATAAATGCTGGAATGACATGGTGCAGGGTAATTGGCTGATTTAGTAAAAAACAGTTCTCAAATCTTAAGGTTACTTTTTGAGCATGGAATGATAGCTTTCACATGAAATCAAACTATAATACTCTATGAAAATAGATGATACAAATTTACCTTTTGTAAAAAAAAAAAAGGCAAACCTATTTTTGAACTTTAACATAGAAGACAATGTCTAAATAAAGCTAATTACTTGTAAACATCGGTCAGGGACCTAAGGTCATGATGCAAATGAACTTCAGTAAACCTTATCTGGGCTTAAGAACAGGCTTCCAGGGAAGCGGGCCTCCCACCCTTTCTCTGATGTGTGTGTACTCCTGACTCATGGTCTCTAAAAGGGAGTGTACTCCGGGTATGAAGGGCCCAGAGATGTGGTTAACCCTTTGCTTCAGCTGGCCCCTGGTCCATCCCCATAAGTAAACAGTGATAAATGCACAGCCAAAAGAGAAGAGCCTTCAAGATGTTGGGGCACTGGAAATATACAGACCAACAGAACAAGGCCCAGACACAAACTCATGATCTCACAAAGCTATCAACACAATGAACAGCAGATGAGCTGTCCAAAAAATGGTGCTTGCTCATTCCCACTTAAACAAAAGGCCACCCCAGCATCTATGATACACAGAAATGAACTCCAAGGAGATAGAAAAATGAATCAAGAAATATAACCATCAAACTTCTAGAAAATCTTTGTGCCCTTGAGCTGGGGAAATGTATTTTTTTCTTTTGACCTTTTGAGGCATTTAGGAAAAGGTTGGAACTCACTAAATATCCTAGGCTACCTTTGAACTCACAATAATTCTCCTGCCTCAGCCTCTCCAGTGCTGAGTTTTCTGACATGAAACACTATGCCTGGCTATCCTTAGGACACAAAACACATGAATTATAAAAGAAAAGAAGAAATATAAATAAAGTCAAACTTCAACAAAAATGAAAACCTTTTCTCCAAATGATAATACCAAGAAAACAAGCAAAAAATAAGCCAGGGAATAGGGAAAATATTTTAAAGAAAAAACTTAGTAATGGAGTTATACCAGAATATGCAAACAAACTTTCAATTCAGCACCAATAACAAAGATCCTGGGTAAGACACTAACGGACAAGGATACAAGGACAGCAAACAGAGAAAATGCTCAACGTTCCCAGCCACTGGGAAATATGAATTAAGATCCCATCTCTAAGCAAGTATCCAAGATAAATGGGAGTCTGTATTTGTAAAAAGAACCATCGGAACAGTATATAACTTTATCCACAACAAAGCCCCAAATCTTATAACCTAAATATGCACAGTGAAGTAATATCCAGCAATAAGCACTAACCATTTACAACATGCAGCACAGATAACCTCAAAAGCATTATGCTGCTTAAAAAACAGACACAAAAGACTGATCTATGCTGCATGTTCTATCTATCTATCTATCTATCTATCTATCTATCTATCTATCTATCTATCATCCGAAATTCCATTTTTGTGACATTCTAAAAAGCACAAAAAGTACAAGTGAATTCAAATCATTAGCTGTAAGAGCTAGGGATAAGGGTTGGATTGTTAGACTTGCTATTACTCTGCTGTCCAAGTGGTATGTAACCATATACATTTTCCAAAATTCAAACAGTATGTTCTTTCCAAAGTCAGCACTTGCAAGCTGTTTTACTTCTACAAACTTTTAAAGAAGGCTGAGATGCTAGCTGTATGTCAGAAGAACCTTACAGAATCTACAGAAGGGAACCTAGCTACCACTTCAGCACTGGCATCATCTCATAGAGCCTGTGGCAAAAGCAGGAAACTCACATCCACATTACAGATGTCCAAATATGTAATTCCACACAAGGGTGAAAGACCGAGGGGCATCAGGGCTGTCCACAGTAAGAATGACAGTCATGGTACTCTGTGGAGTAGAGGCTGCAAAATAACACACACACACACACACACACACACACGAGTGTGTGTATGTATGTATGCATGCATGCGTGTATAGACAACACTGGCAAACCACACTTGTGGCATAAGATGTCTGTAAAAGGTATGACAGATGAGTTTCTGTATACAGAAAGTTGTTTATACTTCATTTAAATTATGTGTCATCTGATTTCTCCACAAATGCTCATCAATTCCTGATAAAAGCCAAGTAAAAAATATAAGGGAAGTTCAAGCCACAGTAGGTACAAGCAGCCCTGGCCTTCATGTTTGCACAGGGAAGGAAAATTGTAGGAACCATACTGCCATCTTCTGGAAGAAATGAGAAGACCTGCAAGGACAGAATGAAGGAACACCAGAGACATTCTTTCTAAGCTAAGCATCCAGGGTTAGCTACTTCTAGAAAAAAAGATTTAAGGCAAACAAATAGCATTTCCAGTTTACCATTAATGAAAGGACATGGGGGAGGGGTGGATGCAGCAACTGTGACCAGACACAGAAGTTAAGTTCTCAGCCTGTGGGTCACAACCCCTTTAGGGGTGAACAGCCGTTTCACAGGGGTCACCTAAGACCATTGGAAAACACAATTTATGATTCACAACTGTAACAAAACTAGCTATGAAGTAACAAGACATTAATAATGTTATGTTTGGGGGCGGTCCACCACAATGTGGAACTGTATTGCAGCATTAGAAGGTTGAGAGCCACTGGGCTAAGGGATGTCTCTAAATATCAACCAAGCCATTCATTTATAATGAAATATTTTAGAATGAACGTAATTTGTGGAGTGGATTTACAGTTTTAATGTAGGTACTGGAGAATGAGAACCAGCCAGAACTTTCTGAGAATTTAGTTTGTAAACCATTGCCCATCAGATGCGCAAAAGGAAGCAAAGAGCAGTCAATAGCTTTCGAGTTTCATTCCAAACAAGGGCAAAACACTACAACTGTTCTTAAAACCCAAGACCGTCTCAACATGCTTCTAAGTTTGTGTTTGGAACTCCCCACGCCTTTTAAAAACCACTCAACCTAAAAGGTTTCTAAACAAGCTAATTCTTTATCTTTTTGGTGTGTTTAGCGGTACTGACTTAGTGACTACATACACGGGAGAGAAAAGCCCATAAATGGTTTACATGTAGAGATAAAAGAAAGCTTTGGACAAGTCACCCTTGAGCAGAAGAAATTGGGGATCACTTTGCCTGTTAATGTAAAATACATCAGTCCTTCTCAGCAGGGAATCCAGACCTGGCGGTGCCAAGGCGGTAACAAATAGTTCCACCTCTGAGGGGGAAATGGGCCGCCCAGCAGGAGCTTTCTTCCCTGGTGTGTTATTTATAGGGAGCTCTATTTGTTAACATGTTTCTGCTATCAGGCTGAAGGACAGCTAATGATTTAAAGGATTTCTGGGACCATTGTTTAATGATAAGATGATTTATGTACATTTACAGAGCCTAGGTACACTGGCGGCTTAGATATTTAAATTGCTGCCATCAAGACTAGGAGGCTGTGGAAAGCTTAGTGCTGAGGGAACAGGCAAGCAACAGTATAGATATTAGGAAATGAAGCTCAGCTGCAGGAAAATACTTAGAAGAAATCAGCAACCCACACCATGCTTCATGTTGGTAAACACATTTTCTAGACCACTTTTAAGTTTTGACTTCTCAAATATAAATTTAGTAGGAAAGAATGAATTAAACTCAGAATTACCTGTGACTAATTTGAACAATCTGGAAAAATGGCTGCAGTTATTTTTAATTACATATTCATTTACAATCCAGTCAATGAATTAAAATTTCAATACAGGACCTCATTTTCACTTAATTAGCAAAGGAAAACTCTGATTTGAGACAGACAATGAAGTCATCAAAACTGGTCAATTTAACAAAAAAGGAAAAAATAAGTCATTCTAAAGGATGTTTTCCAGAACAATTTAAGCCTTTAGTGGTAAATGTGTATTTAAAAGGAATAAAACTGCAGAAACACATTGTTGGATCTAGAAACGAATGCTTTAACAAAATAAAGGCAAAACAAAAAGACAAATATATTTAGAGGGAGAAGATAAGAAATTCACTTATTTCTACTTAAAATCATCATAACTCAATGATTTTTATTAGAAATGTGCAATGCACTGAGGTTTGAATAGGGTTGAAGTGGCGGACAGGAAGCTGGGTCCTCTTCCTTAAGAGCCAATGTCAGGTGGAATTATCTGTTCCTGCCTTTGTCTTCCTGGGCTCAGCCCCCTCAGGGCAGCTGAGAGCTTCCTTCCTTCTTGAGAGAGGGATTTCTCTTGAAGTGTGGTGGCTGAGTGCTACTGTTAGCATCTGTGAGGGTAGACACGCAAAAGCTTTTCCTCCTCTTCTTAGGTAGCTCAGAAGAACCAGCACCCTGGCTCTCACTGCCTGAGATAGCCGGTAGGGGCCCTGGGTTTTGTCCTGAGGATACAGTCTCTTCTTTGGAGGATGCACTTTCAAATCCCATGCTGCCTAAGGAACCAATTGTCATTCTCCTTTTGGGTTTCCAGGAAGTGGAAGGACTTGGAGACAGCCACACAAGGCCTGTATTTTCCAAGTTTCCCTGGAGCCTGGTGCTGCGTCTCACTTTGGTTTTACTACTTATTCTCTGAAAGCTTTGCTCTATGGTGTTAGACAGCTCTTCAACCAGCTGGGGATTTTCTAAAGTAATTTCTACAGAGTTTTTCCCACTGTAGGAAGACTCGGCCTTCCCGTTTTGTTCCAGGTATGAGCTCTGACCCTCACAACATACAGTGTGTGTTCTCCATTTCCTCTCTTTCCCACTGGCAGTGCCGCCGTTGTCTGCACACTTCCTTTCCACATTCTCACTGTTGCTTGTTGCTTCTTTTATTTTTTCAGTGAGGACATCTTCCGAACAGTTAGGTTCTCTTTCTGAGTCGGTTGAGAAAGGGCTGCCCTGCAGAGTTCCCTGTGGAGCTGGGCATTCACTATCTTTCTCACACTTTATATTTACACTCTCTGAAACCATAAGGATCTCACAAGGACTTTCCAAATTTTGACCAGCCGTGAGGAAGCCCTGGTTCTGAGGGCTGCCCAGAGGCTGTGGCTTACCCGACACGAGGTGGCCTTGGGTCACGGAAGCACAAGGCACACGACTGCATTCGGTCATGGTCCCTGTTTCTGGCTCCTTGGCACTTTGACACTTAGTCTCCACTCTGGTGTTCCCTTCGCTATCTGTGTCTCTGGTACAGGCATTTGACCCAGCAGTGAGAGGCAACAAGTTGCAGCACACATCAGAGACAGGAGACTGATCACGAGCTGGATCCAGCTCAGGCAGATCTTCCTTCTGTGGCAAGCATCTCTTCTTTTTCCTGGGAATTTCAAAAGAGTTCACTTCTTCCGGCTCACCACGTCTGTTGAAATCATCTACAGGCAGATAAACACACTTAGATTCAATTACAAAGGGACAGTGCAATGCCTGTTAAATAAGCAGTGTTTCATGTCCATAAATGCGCTCGCTCTCTATCATACGGTTGTTTTCAGCTTCTAGAATGTACAAGGCCTACACTTCTCACACGGCTCCTGCTCTCACCTGTCATTCTTTGTCCCTCTTGCTGCACTGTTTTGTTCTCATCTGTCACTTTGTCCTTCTTACTGCCCCAGCCCACAGGTTAAGAAAACAAGTGTTTAACGCATGAATTAATAAAGCACACAACTCCAGACTGAAAATGAGGCTGCTATCTTAAGCAGTTTCCTTTTCTCTAATGTGCGTCCCAGAGGACGAGGTCCAATAGTGTGAGACATTTCCTATTTACCCGAAAAAATGGATATCATAACTTTCCAATTCTTCTATGAATGTCTTCTTGAAATAAGGTGATAAAAATCAGACTTCTTGGGTAAAGACATAGCAGCTGAACTGTACAGCAGCCATGGCTTCCAATAATTCCCATATAATTGTAGACAGAGCCATGGCCACAATCTCAAAGTCCAGCCTTTGTCCTTCCTTTCTGACTAAATAAGCTTCATCTCTGGGTAAGAACATCACATGTTGCTTTGTGTATATACTTTGTAGGTGAGAAAACCACTAGTAAGGTTTGAGATTAACAAGGACCATGCTCTACAGCAGTGGTTCTCAGCCTTCCTATACCTCGATGCTTTAATGCAGTTCCTCATGGTGTGGTAACCCCCAACCATAAAATTATTTTGTTGCTACTTCTTAACTGAAATGTGCTACTGTTACAAATTGTAATGTAACTATCTGTGTTTTCTGATGGTTTTATGTGACCCTGTGAAAGGGTCGGTCTACTCCCAAGAGGGCTGCAATTCACAGGCTAGGAACCTCTGATCTAGAGGAATTCAGTTCGTAGGACTTGAAATCAATGCTATTAGATTCTACCTCTATTATCCAAGATAATGCTTTAGCTCACCACTCAAGTGAATATAAAAAGTGTTTTAAATGAAATCAAAGGTGAAAGATACATATACAAAATAACTAAGACTAAAGTTTAAAAAAAATCAGTTTCAATCTGAAAACACATTCATGATTAGAGCAGGTAAAATAGATGTAGAGTCAGATTCATTGAGGTCATGGTTTACAATCAATATAGTAGCTAGTCTTTTATAACTTTAAAATTGGCACACACACACACACACACAGAGAGAGAGAGAGAGAGAGAGAGAGAGAGAGATTCTAGCATACTAGGAAAAAAAGGTGTTGGGGAGAGAAAGTTATAGAAAGAGATGAAAAAATTTAGAAATGCTTCAAACCTTTTCAGGTAACAAAGGTAATTATAGATTAAAAACATGATTGAAGTATTTTCGGGTGATGAAGGCAGTAACATTTTAATATATAAACAGAATCAAGGCCAGATTAAACAGGTAGAAATGGCAGACATCCCATTCCAAGGCCATCCCCATGAGGGCAGGAAGAAATGAAAACCAGCCTGAGATGAGTTATTCAGAGTAGCTGTTAAACTCTCCTTTGCACTCAAGTTGAGACACCTGTGGAAGCCAGAGTCTATAGTGACATACATACCATTCTTCTTGAATTCATTAAGAAAGTAGGCAAAAACCACGTGGCATTAGGCAAAGGGAGCTACTTGAAAATGGCTACATACAAAATCACCATGCTAAATGGAGGGACTTTTTTTGAAAACAACAGTTTGAGCAAGAAAACTCAGTTTAAAACTTAGACCTTCTAGGGCTGGAGAGGGCTCAGTGGTTAGGGATGTTCGCTGCTGCTACATGATGTGGGTTTGGGTTCCAGCACCCGATGGCAGCTCACAGCTTTCTGTAACTCCAGTTCTTGTTCACTTTCTGTGATAACACAACCAAATATAATTCTTCATAACAAAATGCTTGAAGAAGCAAAAAGTAGATGAACAGAAATAATCTCTCCAAAAATTACATACAAAGTTTGGGTCTGGATTCTCTGATAAAAGTGAGAATTTCATCAGAGTCTGAAAAAGTCTAAGTCCCTCACAGGTTCCAGACTTCGACTTCCTTTACTGGTAACAAATTCAATCTTGTTTATAAAAGTGAGTGGGAAAAGGGATGAGACAGAGCGTACAGAGTCGTTACAGACAGGATGGGAGACAATGTGCTAGAGGCCAGAGAGCAGCACCTGAGCATGTCCTCTGTGTGCAGTCAGCCAGAGGGGTCGCTTCAGAAGCTTCAGGCAGCTCAGGAATCGGGCTCAGGAGTGGCTTCTTGGACGCAATGTCTCTTTGCCCATATAAGCATTTCTCAACACCTTTTTTCCCCTTTCTTTTCTTTTTTCTGTAACATTTTAAAACCTGAAAAGATATGTATTAAGACAATGTAACTTGAGAATGACGTAGCACCATGATAGATTCTGGCCCTTTTATGTCTAAGATAGCTCTATCATTTATACAATTAATTTTTAAAAAGCTTGTGAGGTTTTTTTTTTTAAATATATAAAACAGAAAATCTTAAAATCAGTCATTCCATTTAAAGAATTAAGCTCAAATGGCGGGAAGGTAGCTTACATAAAGTCAGATAATCTAGGCATCCTAACTCAATAATGTACAGACTTTCTCTACTTCTACTAGGCATTTGCCAAGGTAAAATGGCAGATTAGATGCTATACAGTTGGAGAGAGCTAATTGATGAGATTATTTATAACCAGGTATGATAATCCACGATTAATCTAGCATGTAGGGTCTGAAGAAATGGCTCAGTGGTTAAGAACCCTGGCTACTCTTCTCAAATACCTCAGTTCAATTCCTAGGCCCCAACATGCTAGTTACAATTGTTTCTAACTCCAGTCCCAGGGGCTCCAATGGCACCAGGTGCATAGGTAGTCATATACACAGACAAACAATTATACAGACATAAAAAAGAAAAGATTAATCAAGTATGAATTATCTACTGAAGTGCTATGGTAGGCTGCTTTCTGTTCATAAACCCTGTTGAAGAGACAACAGGTGCTTGGATAATATTGAAAGGTAGTATAAATCTGGATGAACTTATAAAAGTAATGAATGAATTCATTATGATTAAAATGAGATCACACAGGTTTAGGATATAGCTTAGTGGAAGAGCACTTGCCCAGCTTGCAAAAGGATCCAGGTTTGCCATAATAAGACAGCTGACTTATAAAAAATGTGAATATCCACAACATTTTAAAAAGTATTTTAATAACTTATGGAATGCAGGATTATATTTAATTCTGAATGCCATACCAGCACTGGGACATAGTTTTGTTTAAAAATGTTCCATATGGAAAAAAACTTTAGGGAAATTAAAACATTATACTGAAATGAAGGAAGACTTTTAATAACAAAAAAAAATGAAAGATATTTTCAGACTTTCAACATAAAATGTATTTTGACAATGAATACTTCCAGAAAGTGAATGCATCTAAACATTTATGGAGGTAAAGCCAATGAGAACTAAAAGTAAACAAGATGTGGTACTTCAGAACTCCTGGTTAAGAGCAGTCACCACAGTCAGTCCCAAGACTGACAGCCGGACAGTCAGCACACAGGCCGGAGAGCATCCCGCTGACAGGCTTTCAAGACAAAATGCAGAAAAAGCACAATGTTCCATTCTAATCTGGTGGTAGTAAAAGGAACAGTGTTTGCAGGTACTCAACACAGATCATAGGTGGAAGCTGGAGTATACAGCCCTGGCCACACCATGCAGGAACAGCACCCAACACAGCCCTTGTGTTAACCTAGTAAACTCAGTGTCTCTTGCATACTGAGGCAGGCAAACACACCTGAGAGCTTATCCTGAAGAAACTGCACACAAGATTTTTAGAGAAACTAATGGTGTAAAGGAACGAATGAGATCCAAGAAACAGAAATGGCACAGAACTGTGTGCTCCCTGAGGCATCTATAGATAACTTGTAGAAACAAAACCTAACACAACATTCCATGCCAAAATAATTCTAGAATGCTACAAGTTGAATGTTGCCCTTGGCGATATGCAATATATACTTAATGTGATTTTGTGAGAAGTTCTCAGCATAAATACTCTCTATGTACATAAGGAAAGTGCTGGGTTAAATATTTTTCCATTAAACTTTCTTTTTTTTATGGAACATCTGTTGACATTTCATGGACTAGATGAGGAAATGCTGGCTTGGACAGTGGCTGTAGAAGCCAAGAAAAAAGAAATAGTTTAAGGTGGGGCCCACAGATGTGTTGCAGAAGAGAAACATTTGGCCTCTGGGTTCAAATTCTATCATTTAACTGCCAAGGAATGTCCACTGAATACCTTATTGTCCTCTGCAGAATGGGAGTCACAGTAGGGAACCCTACATAGCGCTACAGTTAGTTACAAGATAGTATGCATAAAACCTGTACAAGGTCAAGTCAGCAAACATCCCAGCACGAAAAAGGGGAAGTGGACAAATCTCACCCCTAGCCAGAAATGTATCTGTAAATGATGGTAGAAGAATGACCAGTTTTCTTCAAGGGACAGTGGATAGGGAAACTGCACGGCCGGCCTTGTGCTCTGAGGCAGACGATAACAAATATTAGACTCCATGTTTTCTAGTGGCTTTTTGCTTTTCTTACCTTTTTTTGTTTTTTTGAGAGAAAAAAAATTCTCAAAGGAGCTCAAATGTGAAGTGGTTAGCACTAGGCTTGACCACACCCAAGCTAGGTGCTGGCTATTCTAAATTTTACAAATCCTTCCCTGTTACCTTGAGAAGAAAAATACCTTAAGGAAAATTTAAATTGTTAAATAAAAGTATATGTGGTTTGCAATGTTTTGATAATGTATATTCTATGCAATGTTTCCATCAAGCTAATTAGCATATCCATGACTCCACATATTTTAAAAAACTAATGCCAAGGAAAATGAACTGTATTGAGTTTACCTAAAATCTACTAAAATGTGAATATGCTGACTGGTTTTATGTCAATTTGACACAAGCTAAAGTCATCTGAGAGAAGGAAGTTTCAGTGAAGAAAATGCCTTTCTAAGAGGCAAGCCTGTAGGGCATTCTTAGTGATTGATGGGGAGGGTCAAAGCCACTGTGTAAGACACCCTTCTTGGGATGGTGGTCCTGGGTTCTGTAAGAAGGCATGCTGGGTAAGCCACATGGAGCATGGCAGTGAGCAGCAGTAGGCAGTACCCTCCATGGCCTCCACATCAGCACCTACAGCCAGCTTCCTGCCCTGCCTGAATTCCTGTCCTGACTTCTTTTGATGAACAGTGTGATACGGAAGTGTAAGCCAAATAAACTCTTTCCTCCCCATGACCCTCGCCTTTAGGTCATGGTGTTTAATCACAACAATAGAAACCCTAACTAAGACATGTGAATAAGGACTAAAATTCTGTTTTAAAGTCATGAACTAATAAACCAGCAAAATAAAACAAGGTCTATCTTACAGTGTATCAAAGCACTGATCTTACCCATGAGATCTGATCAGCTGACTAAAAACTGGCTTCAAACTTGGATTTACTGGAGTATAAAAACAAAATAAAACAAAACCACCTTCCTTATAGCACAGTAACTTAAGACATATGGACTCCTGGGAGAAGCCATGTGATCTGAAATGGTGGAGCTGGCTCAGGTCCTGGAGTAGATGAAGACAATGGAAGACACTTGCCCCTCCTTCTTTTCTCCTTCCTTCCAAATCAGGTTTTTTTTTTTTTTGCACAGGGCAGAAGGTAAAAACAATTTTTTTTTCATTTTTTTTCCAGTCACATAATTTACTTAAAAAAATAAGTTTTTAAGGTTATCAAAAAATAGTTAGGGGATGTGGCTGGAGAGATGGTTCAGTGATTAAAGGGCACAGGTTATTCTTCAGAAGACCCTGATGTCATTCCCAGCATTCACACGGCAGCTCACATCCTACTGTAACTGCAGACCCAGGGGTCATACCCCCTCTTCCTGTCTGAGGGCATCAGGCACACGGGTGGTTCACAGCCATAGATGAATGAGCCCATTCACATTTGGAGAAAAAAAGGGCTAGATGTACTATCATGTGCTTGTAGTCCATAAAAAAGGCTGAGGCAGGAGGATAACTGCAGCTCAGGAGACCAGTGCCGACCTAGGCAACACGAATGAAATGTTATCTCAAAAGATTCAATGCAATCCTGACACGTGCACAGCCGATAAAACTGTACATTAAAGAAAAGATTATAAAGCTCTGCTCTGATGCCGTCATGGCTCCAATGATGCAATCAGTTCTTAGCCATTTTCCCCTCAAACACACTGCTGTTGTACTCTTGACTTTAAATACCCCATGATAGAAAGAATCATACCCCGAATCTCAGGTACCTACCAGGCAACTTCTGCAATTAGAAACACAGAATTTAGGTTTCATTTCTAATTCCCTATCCTTGGACTTTAAAGCACATCATATATATTATATCATTTCATCTGAAAGAATCCTGCCCTATATCCAGATTAAGAATCGTTTTCTTTTTAAAATAATTATAATTAAATTAATCAGGAAGTACTGATATAGATAATCTAGAAACACTGAGAATTATGATGTGTCTCCAGAAATATATGTCTCAAATAAAACTACAGAGAGTGGTTGTTACCAGGAGCTATGGTCAGGAAGGAGACATGGCTATAAAAACACAACAGAAGAGGCTGTGTTAGTAAGAGGATGTGTGTGTAGTATCCTGACTGTATTTGCATATTGACTGTGCTCCTTATTAGTTTTGCCAAGAGTCCTCATTACGGAGAACTGGACAAAAGTCCTTGGCATCCTTCCTTATTTCTTACAGCTGCATGTTTCTGAAAGTGATCTTAAAGTTAAATACTCACAACTCAGCAATTTCCCCTAATTTGTCTCCTCAATTTGGACTTCTTAGCTGGTCAAATCACACCCTCTTACAGTTGCCCAATTCAGGATTCCAATCAAGCATAAATAAGCCTACTTAGCTGATAAAGCTCTACATTTCTCTTACTCTGTGGAGTTTTATTTTGGGGATACTGGTAGAGGGAGCTTTAAAAACCCACTTACTCATTGAGTAATTCTCAAAGAATTATCTGAAGTCTGGATTTGGGTAGCTGTAGTCATGGTGTACCTCTCTGTTCCTGTGTCTACTAACACATGGAACCCAAAAGCCTGATTAGACTAAGTTTTGACAAACGTTAACAGGTGCAGCTTGTATAACTGACCAATTCAAACTGCATACATAATGGTGTATAAGGCAATATTTTGATACTTACCTACATTTTACAATGATTAACAGCTCTGTCACATACTTTCTTTGTTGAGAACACTTAAGCTGTGATTAGGAATTTCCCAGCGCATTCTCTACCATGGAAACCTTTTGTGATTTACTTCAGAAAGGCCCCTTCTTCCTTTTAGATGGGGCTTCCATATGTACAGCCCCAGTAGGCCTGGAGCTACTTGTAGCAATCTTCCTGCCTCAGCTGAAATGGCTGGGATTACAAGTATGTGCCACTCTGCCGGGAAAATTGTACCCTTTAACAGGTGCCCAATCTGCACCAACCTACAGCCTTCACCAATCACCATTTGACTCACTACTTATGAATCTGACTTTAAAATCCCATGTTAGATATTACAATTGTTTCTCTGTGTCTGCTAATTTCAATTAACACAATATCCCACAGGCTCAAACCATGCTGCTGCAAATGATAGTATTTCATGTTTGTGACCAGATAGTTTTACAGCATCTAAATACACCTTCTTTCCCATCTGTCCTTCCATGTACACTTTGGTTAACTACATGTTAGCTATAAGCATAAAAGTTCAGATATTCCTTTGACAAGCTGACTTCACTTCTCAATGCCCACAAGTAGGACTATTGGGTCATAATGTTTTCCACAATGGATACCTTCCATTAGATTCTCAACAAAAGCTACCATCACTCCACAACATCCGGCCCAACAGGTGTGAGATGGCATCTCATTCATTTTGAGTCCCTTATCCCTGATGATTGGTACTGTCATGTATATATTGGCTATTTGTATATACTCTTAAAATTCCATCCATCCATCCATGCATCCATCCATCCATCCATCCATCCATCCATCCTTTGCCTGGGCTTATTTCTTGCTTTTGGGTTCTTTAACTATTTTGGCTGTCCTTTGTCATATGTAGTTTGGATATACTTTTTAAACTCCACAATACCTCACATTTTGCTAAGTGTTCCCATTGCTATCCCACCAACTTATTTGATAATTTTAGCAGCTTAGATGATTTTTCACTCACAATGGAGCTGAAACTACTCAACTTCTTATCTGAAAAGCTCAGTCTTCACTTCCCATTTCAGACGAGTGAACTGGACGCCAGTGCACTTCTAGACGCGGCACTATTACCAGTTTACTCAGTCTTCTCTAGCCCACGCTTGTGTTTCAGTGTTCTGTAATGACTTCAGATACGAAAGTCTCCTTCAATAAGACCTTAGATATATGGAACTTCATTGTTTGCACTAGAGTATAGACCCAGGTTCACTTTCGACACATGCTGCTGTAAATTTGAGAATCCTTTTCTCCTTGGAACCCAGGTCTCTTTTAACTGGCAGGAAGGTATAGCAGTGAGACCAGGGAGACTTGTTCTTCCTTATTATCAATAGACAGGGCTAAAAATTCTTTTAAATGGGAAATATTGATAAACTCATAATGATAATTCCCCTTCAAATTTAGTTTGTTTTCTTTTTTCTTTTGAGACAGGGTTTCTCTGTGCAGCCCTAGCTGTCCTGGAACTTGCTCTATAGACCAGTCTGGCCTGGAACTCAGCCTCTGCCTCCCAAGTGCTGGGATTAAAGGCATTTGCTGCTGCCACCACCACCACCTGGCTCCAAATTTAGTCTTAATCATAGCAAAGTCTTAATTACCTTTTTTTTTTTCTTTAAAGATTTAGTTTATGTGAGTCTGTGTGTGGAAATAGAGTTGCAGACAATTGTGAACTGCCATGTGGGTGCTGGGAATTGAATCTGGGCCCTCTGGAAGAGGAACCAGTACTCAACTACTGAGCCATCAATTCAGCCCTGGGGCATCAATTCTAAATAAAAATAAAAATAAAAATTGCTTATACTTTAAACTAACTTCTATTACTGAGTGTCTCACACTGTTTCTTTGTATTTTTAGTCCTATGTATACTGTAACATATTCAATTTCCAGCTTTTAAAGCTTTTTAAGGAGGCTAAACTTGATATAGCAAAATTGCTTCATTCTGATCTCAATTTTTAAAGAATTGTTACTTATAGTCATGAAAACCATGTGCATGACTCCAAAGCCAAATCTAAAAAGTAGCACGTATTTCCTATTTAGTTACCAGTCCCTAAAGGCTAATGAACTTACATTTTTTTTTCTTTATAAATCAGTGTGTTTGTGTGTGTATATACATGCTATAGCGTGTATGTGGAGCTTAGCAGACACCTTTGAGGAGAACTGAATTTTGCCTTCTATAAGGTAGATCAGGTAGATCAACCTCAAGTCCAAGGGCTTGCTGATAAATGCTCTTATCAGGTAAGCTCTGCTGCCAGTCCTGAATAAACTTTTTTTTAAAGGAAATAAAAACAACAACAACAACAACAACAACAAAAACCCCAACTCTGTATGTGTCTGTTTGTATAAATATCTACATGTTTTTGTTTTTTTATTTAAGGGCAGCCCAGGTATTAGAACCAACCTACCATCACATGCTTGGTAGGTGTAGGGTTTGTAAATTTATGGTCCCCATGTTCATCTATTTGAATGCTTGGACTATAGGGAGTGGCACAATTAGGAGACGTAGTATTGTCAGAATAGGTATGGCCTTGTTGGAGGAAGTATGTCACTATTGGGGGTAAGCTCTGAAGTCTCAGATGCTTAGGCCCGGGCTCAGCAACACAGTTCTTTTCCTGCTACCTGTGGATCAGGATGTAGAACTCTCAGGTCCTTCTCCGGCACCATGTCTCACGGCACACTGTCCTGCTTCCCACCATAGTGGTCTAAACCTCTGAAACTAAGCCAGTCCCAATTCAGTGTTTTCCTTTTTAAGAGGTGTCATATTCACAGCAATATGCTTGGTGGCTATTCACAGCAGTAGACGCCCTACCTAGGACAGTAGGCTAACATTATTTCCATCATTCTAGATGTGTCAAGTTTAAGACAATGTGCTGGCTGGTCTATCCCAAGTCCCTGGTTTGCATAGCCTTTTCCAGTGTCCACACATGGTCTCTCCATTGTGTACAAGTACCACTGGTGTTATATCTACATTTTTACTTCTCATAAGAACAGTTAGATTTGATGAGAACCCACCCAATGACCTCATTTTAGCTTAATCTCTATAAAGACCATTTTAAGTGTTACTTGAAAATATGACTTAATGAGAGAGAAGCAGTAACTGTTTCTGATACAGCTTGTAACTTTTTTTGCTAAGTATGTAAGTGAGAATATTCTGGCATCATTCCATAGCAGCATATGGAAGTTTTCTGCACTATTTTTTACAGCTTTGTAATACTTACTTTGTGGATAGTCTACTTTATCAAGCAAGTCTCATATCGGGTGACATTTGGTTTGTGCTTAATCTTCTGCCTTACAGAGATATGATAAATGACTTTAGACACATATCTTTTTGTATTGTTGTCAGTGGAGCTTTGAGACATTCCTAGAACCAGAAATGCTAAGTCAAAGAGCAAATGAATATTTGATTCAGCTAGATCCTTCCAAATTCACCGCTGCCCAGATCTGCATCACCCAGAGAAAGTTGAGTATATCTTTTTGTCCATTGCTATCAATTTCTAAATCTCTGCTAACTCCTGCCACGGGGGGGACTTTCCTTATTCTGATGATCAAATGGTTGCTGAAGGTGCAATTGAGCATCTCTACACACAAAAAGCATTTTAATTTCTGAGAAATTTGATGCCTCTGGGATTATCTCTTTGTAGGCAAAATCCACTCTTTATTAATCTGTGTGTTTTAGTTTCATACTGACATGTATATGTCCTGCTTTTCTACTGTACCAGGAGTACCCCCCAGGAGTGGGGGTTTGAATAAGATCTTTTCTCTAAGTCTCAAGAGATCTGAATACTCGGTCTCCTGTTGGTGGCAACTGGGGAAGATTAGGAGGTTAGGCCTTACTGGAGGAACTATGTCATGGTGGGTTTTGAAACTGAAAGAACACACAGCATTTGGATTTGGTTCTCTGCTTACAGGTGGAGAGCGGGGAGCTCTTGGCCTCTGTTCTAATGGCCTGTCTGTCACCGTGCCTCTACTCCACCATCTATCCTAAACTCTATCCCTAAGGAACCTAGGACCAATTAAAGAATTTCATAAGTTACCCTGGTCACAATGTTTTATTATAGCAACCAACAGGCATTCTTAGACTCCTTTAGCTTGAAAAGCCCTCTCTTTAATTTTGAGAAATGTTGCATTTTTTATTTATTCTATTAAAATTTCCTCCTTTCTGAACTCTAGTAAAGTCCCTTGGATGGATTATCCACCTCTCCTATGATAAATCTCTCTTGTACTCTACTTTTTGGAAGTTCCTTTATTCTCCAGTCTGACTACTATTTTATATTCATATGTGCACATACATATGTTTATGTGGGGAAGGGCTGTGGTAAAAACGGATTTAATCTTTCTTTAAGTACAAGTAAACAGTGAATTAATTAATATAATACTAACAGCTCCAGACTGGCTTTTCTTCAACCAATGACAAAGCATGCACAATTAAACAAGCACCGAAGCATATTGTAGCATTTCCCACAACCTGCCACCTAGCACTGTACGTACACAAATGGCCAGGTCTCAACAACTACAGAGCCATTCTCTCCATTATGTTTCTGCTGTTGCTATTTTAAAGATCCCTATCAGAGCACAGGTACTCATTAAACCTTCTGAGATGCACCATGATGGGTCTGAAACGTGAGCATTTGGTCACATTGACGAGAGACAGCACCATGAACACCTGTGTGAGAAGATGCCCCATGCTCAGTCAGTCCTGGTCTCAGGATTAATAAGGGAGAAGCCATCATCTTCCTTTAAAGCCTCCCTTAGTGGATCATGTGCTGGTTTACTTCTGATCTGGCCTTTTACTTAAGATTATTTTTTAATCGCTATTTTTAAAATTACCTATCTGCCGGTTCTAGAATATCCCACAAATAAGGCTCAAATGTGCACATAATGAAGAGGGACCATGACCTGAGTGAGCAAAGGCAGAAGCAGTCATAGGTGCCCACTGCACGCAGGGCCTGTGGGGGCGTTTGGAGCTCTACAGGCATCATTGACTGAGAAATGGTCAAGGATTCAAGGCCAACTTTTATCTCTTCCTGGACAGTTGCTTTCGATGGCTGCACATTTTTATTCTACACAGCTTCCTTACTGGAAGCCCAGCAAGACTTTTTGTGGACAGTTGAGTTTACCAGTGTCTAGCTCCTCCTGCTGCCTGCTGATCTGGATGGAGCACTCTGGGCTCCTTCTCCAGTACCATGTCTGCCTACATACTCCCATGCTTCCTGCCATGAGGACGCACTAAACCTCTGAAACTGTAAGGCAGCACTCCAGTAAATATTTTCTTTCAGAAGAGTTGCCTTAGTCAGAGCATCTCTTCACAGCAACAGAACTAAGACACCGGCCTTCTTCTTGACCATGAGGAAGGAAATAACTAAGACACTGGTCTTCTTGACCATGAAGAAATAGTGTCTTTTCCTGCATTTGGGAACCAGCCAGGTGCATCACGACCAAGATGCAGCATTTCCCCAAGTTGAAATCATCCATGCAACACTGGAGGGGAATATCAGCTCTTAGGCAGCTGATGCATGTCTGCCCTGGTACAGGTGACATGCAGTGAGCACTGTGGCCATCTGTCTGCTTCTTATAGGTTCAAGGGCATGGACCACTTATGGAGACCAATGGTTCAGCAGCTTTGAGAAGTCACAAGAAGGCGCACAACCACCTGCAACCTTCTACGTTTTCATTTTTATAATTATTTTTCTGTCCCCCCCCCCCTTTTTTAGAATCCCTTTAATTTCTTTAACCTAACAAAATATATGTATGTGTTTCTTCTAATCTCTGAGGTCAGGCTTTTGTTTGTAACTTATTAGTATTGTTCTCTTTTCTTAAACAACATTGGTTGTAGTCAATGATCTAATTCTTCATTAAGAACAGACTACCTGATGATAAGAGTTTCCTGTGTGCTCTAGCTCAGTCTCCTTACTGTATGGAAATTTTCCTTAGAAACTTCATGTGTGGTCAGGTGGGGTGTGGCAGGGCAAGGTAGTGCAGTTTAAGCTAAGTCTCAGTTGTTAGGCTTTGTGTTAGGGTAAGAGTTGGCTGTCAAGACTGTGGGAATTTACAAATGCCAGAATGGGGCTTTAACCTAGATGGCAACATCTGTTCTGAACATCAGGGTGGGAAAGGCAGATAGCATGCCAACTGGTGCAGACTATTCCATATAGAAGACTTCAATTAATCTTTTTTTTTCAGTACTACTTCTCACGCTTCTCATCCATTGTACCTGCCAATTCTGGGACAGAGTCTCTTGGGATTCCCATAAGCAGGCTGGTTCCCAGATCCCTCTAGTTCCTTTCCTAGCACATTCTGAACTGTAAATCTTTCCACGTCTTCTATCCGTCAACATGTTCCCATCTGCCTTGTCTTCTAGAAATTCATTGAAGGCTGTCATCTGTTGCTTAACACCCCTTCTCATTGCTATTCTACCTCTATTGCTTATAATACATCAATTTCAGTAATTCAGCAGGGTCTTGGAAGGGATTAGGGCAATCTAATGTTGATTCCTTCATGAAATTTCTAGCCACTGATTTGCTAGGAAGAAATATATATGCACTTTTAGAAAATGTGTTGTTTAAAGCTATAGATTTTAAAAAATCAATTTCTTTTGCAACAAGTGTCATGTATACCATTCAATGAACACAAACAGACTTTTAAAGCAAGATAATAATCTTCCATCATTTCCCTAAGCCTAAAAAAGAAAAGTAAGCAGGAAAATGCAGTTTCTTTTGAATCTGATGCCTATGAGGAATTTGTGCTAATCAATAAGAAAAAGTAATCCTTCCTGTGCCATAGAACAAGAGAGAAGTTCATGGAATTTTTATGTGAGTTTCCTGAGGAGCTGGACTAATTTTAGAAATGGTGACTTTAGAAGGGCTTTAGAAGATGTGTAAAGTAGACAGTTGGACATACATTTACAAGTCAAGAAGACATGGTTTTAAAACTTGATCATTAATAACCATGTTGCATATGAAGTCACAGAAAGCAAATGATTTACAAGGGCAGAGGGTAGAATTCCAAAGAATTCATATGCTAAGAATGTGTGGAAGAAAAATCAACTTTAATAAATATTGCAAGTGAGTGTTTTATTATGTTAAATACTTTTGAAATGTCCATTGTGAATAACACTATAAAGTCTGCAGTGATATTAGTGACTAACTGACCATATTTATTAGAAAAGTAATTCAGGTAAAGTGCAAGATGAGATTCAATTTCAGGTAATATCTGAAGCCATGACCAGATGGAACCACGCCCACATCTGTGTCTCTTTCTCAGCAGTGGCATTAGATGACAGAGGAATAACTAATTTGGAGCTGAATCATTGCCAGGTAGACAAGCTGGCTAAAAAGGACCCAGAAGTACAATTACTACAAGAATGGATGACATAGCTCAAGAAATTCAGGAAACTTTGGAAACAAAATTGTGGCTCTCTGAAAGCTTCAGAGTAGCCAGAGAATCAGCGTATCCTTATTGGTAGAATGACTATGTAAGTAAGGGACGCAATACAGTGGATAATGGGTAGACACAGGCTCAGGTCAGAGAGGAGGCGAAGTGAGCATCACCAGAAGGCCAAGGGAAAGGATGGTGTAAGCGAGGTTGAATCAGCTAAGCACGCAACAGTGCCAGCACCTGGAAAGCTGGCTTCCAACCTCTTTTTAGACAGAGGCAACTGTCACCACAGGTCCAAGTAGCAGTTGGTTCACTCATCCCCTGTCAGACTCCAGGCAGGTAATGGCCACATGTGGCATGCTAGTTACAAGGAGGGTTTAAAGATGCAGGGTTGAGAGCACCCTGAGTGTCAGTCTGCTATCATCATGCTGGCACCGTGTAGCACCATACCCTGGAGCAGTTCAAAGTGCAGGAGCTATGTGGCCCCCTTTACAGAGGATTGATCTGTCCTACAGCCACTCTTTTGTGACAGTCATTCTGTCACTGCCATAAATAATAGGCAAAGTTCAATGAGTGTGTGCTTAACAAGTCAGTTTGAGTGTGGCTGGACTGACTGCACCTGGGAGAACTAAGACAGCAACTGGTGCAGGTGCCCACGCAACTCCTTCCTCAGGATCAAAAGCATTAAAGATAAGGTGTGTATAGCCATGAGGAATCTTAAGAGCTGGGTATGACACTTTAGTTCCCAGCACCGAGCAGTGACATAGGAAGATGATGAGTGCAAGGCCAACCTGGGCTACATGGCACACACATACACACACACATACACAAAAGGTAACTACTGTGCTGGATGACATAAAGTTGAAGAAGATGCAGAACTAGCCTCAGGTCATTAGAAAATGACCTTCTCTCTTTCTCTTACCATACACTGAAGAAAGGTACTGAACCATATGTATTAAAATGTGAAAAGCATTCTTGCCTGTTTCTTTTTAGGAAGTGCGTTGTTTTTATGCTTTTTTTCTTGAGATTTCCTCCCGTTCATCTTCTCTTTCGAGGGCTCAGCTTGTGTAGTATATGAGTTGCAAATACCCTTTCCTGCAGAACTCAGCATCTGCTATAAAGGAAATCAAAAGATGGACATAAGAACCACAATTACCTTCCATGATATGGCCCAGGTTTCACTCTAACCTTTCTTCCTATAAGCCCATCCTGCTTGCCCCCCACCTTCAGTGCTTGGTACTAAAACCCAGACAGAGCACCTACTCTGTCACTGAGCCCAATCTCCTCCTATCTACTTTTATATATTTCATTAGAGGTACATTAACCCAAATTAAAATAGGGAATTACTAATTAACATTCTCCAACTTATCAAGCATAGATTCAGAAGGATATTGTATTAGGAAGAAAAAAGTAGTAAGAACAAATGGCTTATTACTAATGGTTATTATCTGACAGAGATCCAATTACATGTAACTTTT